>NW_027478539.1:300000-444783 GCF_051014685.1 Ptiloglossa arizonensis | reverse complement strand
TCTCGCGACCGGATTGACCATCCACAAAATTTCTGTTGCATCTGAAAGTAAAACTCGCCCGATTACAACGGTATGCGTATTTTCCCCTAGGCCGTTGTAGTTATACGTTTCGAGCATGAGAACTGCGAAAATTTTGGGTTTCCCAAGCGTTGCTTACACTCCAAACTGCCATATCTCGCGAACGGATTGACCAATCCGCAAAATTTCTGTTTCATCTGAAAGTAGAAACTCGCCCGAGTACAACGGTATGCGTACTTTTCCCCTAGGCCGTTCTGTTATTCGTTTCGAGCATCAGAACTGTGAATTTTGAGTTTCTCAACCGTTTCTTACCTCCAAACTGCCATATCTCGCGAACGGATTGACCAATCCTCAAAATTTCTGTTGCATTGAAAGTAGAAACTCGCCCGATTACAACGGTATGCGTACTTTTCCCCTAGTCCGTTCTAGTTATCGTTTCGAGCATCAGAACTGCGAAAATTTTGAGTTTCTCAGCGTTTTCTTACCTGCAAACTGCCATATCTCGCGAACGGATTGACAATCCGCAAAATTCTGTTGCATTGAAAGTAGAAACTCGCCCGATTACAACGGTATGCGTACTTTTCCCTAGGCCGTTGTAGTTATACGTTTCGAGCATGAGAACTGCGAAAATTTTGGTTTCCCAAAGCGTTTTCTTACCTCCAAACTGCCATATCTCGCGAACGGATTGACCAATCCGCAAATTTCTGTTTCATCTGAAAGTAGAAACTCGCCGAGTACAACGGTATGCGTACTTTTCCTAGGCCGTTCTGGTTATTCGTTTCGAGCATCAGAACTGTGAAAATTTTGAGTTTCTCAACGTTTCTTACTCCAAACTGCGATATCTCGCGAACGGATTGACCAATCCCAAAATTTCTGTTGCATCGAAAGTAGAAACTCGCCCGATTACAACGTATGCGTACTTTTCCCTAGTCCGTTCTAGTTATTCGTTTCGAGCAAGAACTGCGAAATTTTGAGTTCTCAGCGTTTCTACCTCCAAACTGCCATATCTCGCGAACGGGATTGACCAATCCGCAAAATTTCTGTTGCATCTGAAAGTAGAAACTCGCCCATTACAACGGTATGCGTACTTTTCCTAGGCCGTTGTAGTTATTCGTTTCGAGCATGAGAACTGCGAAAATTTTGGGTTTCTCAGCGTTGCTTACCTCCAAACTGCCATATCTCGCGAACGGATTGACCAATCCGCAAAATTTCTGTTGCATCTGAAAGTAGAACTCGCCCGATTACAACGTATGCTTACATATCCCCTAGGCCGTTCTGGTTATTCGTTTCGAGCATCAGAATGTGAAAATTTTGAGTTTCTCAACCGTTTCTTACCTCCAAACTACCATATCTCGCGAACGGATTGACCAATCGCACATTTCTGTTGCATCTGAAAGTAGAAAACTCGCCCGATTACAACGGTATGCGTACTTTCCCCTAGCCGTTCTAGTTATTCGTTTCGAGCATCAGAACTGCAAAAATGATTGTTTCTCAAGCGTTTCTTACCTACAAACTGCCATATCTCGCGAACGGATGGACCAATCCGCAAAATTTCTGTTGCATCTGAAAGTAGAAAGTCGCCCGATTACAACGGTATGCGTACTTTTCCTAGACCGTTTAGTTATGCTTGTCGAGCATCAGAACTGCGAAAATTTGAGTTTCTCAAGCGTTTCTTACCTCCAAACTGCCATATCTCGCGACCGGATTGACCAATCCACAAATTTCTGTTGCATCTGAAAGTAGAAAACTCGCCCGATTACAACGGTATGCGTACTTTTCCCTAGGCCGTTGTAGTTATCGTTTCGATCATGAGAACTGCGAAATTTTGGGTTTCCATGTTGCTTACCTCCAAACTGCCATATCTCGCGAACGGATTGACCAATCCGCAAAATTTCTGTTTCATCTGAAAGTAGAAACACGCCCGAGTACAACGGATGCGTACTTTTCCCCTAGGCGTTCTGGTTATTCGTTTCGAGCATCAGAACTTGAAAATTTTGAGTTTCTCACCGTTTTTACCTCCAAACTGCCATATCTCGCGAAGGATTGACCAATCCGCAAAATTTCTGTGCATCTGAAAGTAGAAGTCGCCGATTACAACGGTAACGTACTTTTCCCCTGGACCGTTCTAGTTATGCTTGTCGAGCATCAGAACTGCGAAAATTTTGAGTTTCTCAAGCGTTTCTTTCCTCCAAACTGCCATATCTCGCGAACGGATTACTAATCCGCAAAATTTCGTTGCATTGACAGTAGAACTCGCCCGATTACAACGGTATGCGTACTTTTCTCCTAGGCCGTTCTAGTTATCGTTTCGAGCATCAGAACTGCGAAATTTTGAGTTTCTCAAGCGTTTCTTACCTCCAAACTGCCATATCTCGCGAACGGTTGACCAATCCGCAAAATTTCTCTTGCATCTGAAAAGTAGAAACTCGCCCGATTACAACGGTATGCGTACTTTCCCCTAGGCCGTTGTAGTTAGTCGTTTCGAGCATGAGAACTGCGAAAATTTTGGGTTCTCAAGCGTTGCTTACCTCCAAACTGCCATATCTCGCGAACGGATTGACCAATCCGCAAAATTTCTGTGCATCTGAAAGTAGAAACTCGCGATTACAACGGTATTCGTACTTTTCCTAGGCCGTTCTAGTTATTCTTTCGAGCATCAGAACTGTAAAAATGATGAGTTTCCAAGCGTTTTCTTACTACAAACTGCCATATCTCGCGAACGGATTGACCAATCCGCAAATTTCTGTTGCATTGAAAGTAGAAAGTCGCCCGATTACAACGGTATCGTACTTTTCCTAGACCGTTCTAGTTATGCTTGTCGAGCATCAGAACTGCGAAAAATTTGAGTTTCTTCAAGCGTTTCTTACCTCCAAACTGCCATATCTCGCGACCGGATTGACAATCCACAAAATTCTGTTGCATCTGAAAGTAGAAACTCGCCCCGATTACAACGGTATGCGTACTTTTCCCCTAGGCCGTTGTAGTTATACGTTTCGATCATGAGAACTGCGAAAATTTTGGGGTTCCCAAGTGTTGCTTACCTCCAAACTGCCATATCTCGCGAACGGATTGACCAATCCGACAAAATTTCTGTTTCATCTGAAAGTAGAAACACGCCCGAGTACAACGGTATGCGTACTTTTCCCTAGGCCGTTCTGGTTATTCGTTCGAGCATCAGAACTGTGAAAATTTTGAGTTTCTCAACCGTTTCTTACCTCCAAACTGCCATATCTCGCGAACGGATTGACCAATCCGCAAAATTTGTTGCATCTGAAAGTAGAAAAATCGCCCGATTACAACGGTATGCGTACTTTTCCCCTAGACCGTTCTAGTTATGCTTGTCGAGCATCAGACTGCGAAAATTTGAGTTTCTCAAGCGTTTCTTTCCTCCAAACTGCCATATCTCGCGAACGGATTGACTAATCCGCAAAATTTCTGTTGCATCTGACAGTAGAACTCGCCCGATTACAACGGTATGCGTACTTTTCTCCTAGGCCGTTCTAGTTATTCGTTTCGAGCACAGAACTGCGAAATTTTGAGTTTCTCAGCGTTTCTTACCTCCAAACTGCATTTCTCGCGAACGGATTGACCATCCGCAAAATTTCTGTTGCATCTGAAAGTAGAAACTCGCCCGATTACAACGGTATGCGTACTTTTCCCCTAGACCGTTCAAGTTATGCTGTCGAGCATCAGAATGCGAAAATTTTGAGTTTCTAGCGTTTTGTCCTCAACTGCCATATCTCGCGAACGGATTGACCAATCCGCAAAATTTTGTTGCATCTGAAAGTAAAACTCGCCCATTACAACGGTATGCGTACTTTTCCCTAGGCCGTTCTAGTTATTCGTTTCGAGCATCAGAAGCGAAAATTTTGAGTTTCTCAAGCGTTTCTTACCTCCAAACTGCCATATCTCGCGAACGGATTGACCAGTCCGCAAATTTCTGTTGCATCTCAAAGTAGAAACTCGCCCGATTACAACGTATGCGTACTTCCCCTAGTCCGTTCTAGTTATTCGTTTCGAGCATCAGAACTGCGAAATTTTGAGTTTCTCAAGCGTTTCTTACCTCAAACTGCCATATCTCGCGAACGATTGACCAATCGCAAAATTTCTGTGCATCTGAAGTAGAAAGTCGCCCGATTACAAACGGTATGCGTACTTTTCCTAGGCCGTTCTAGTTATTCGTTCGAGCATCAGAACTGCAAAAATGATGAGTTTCTCAAGCGTTCTTACCACAAACTGCCATATCTCGCGAACGGATTGACCATCGCAAAATTTCTGTTGCATCTGAAAGTAGAAAGTCGCCCGATTACAACGGTAGCGTACTTTTCCCTAGACCGTTCTAGTTATGCTTGTCGAGCATCAGAACTGCGAAAATTTGAGTTTCTCAAGCGTTTCTTACCTCCAAACTGCCATATCTCGCGACCGGATTGACCAATCCACAAATTCTGTTGCATCTGAAAGTAGAAACTCGCCCGATTATAACGGTATGCGTCTTTTCCCCTAGGCCGTTGTAGTTATACGTTTCGAGCATCAGAACTGTGAAAATTTTGAGTTTCTCACCGTTTCTTACCTCCAAACTGCATATCTCGCGAACGATTGACCAATCCTCAAAATTTCTGTTGCATCTGAAAGTAGAAACTCGCACGATTACAACGGTATGCGTACTTTTCCCTAGTCCGTTCTAGTTATTCGTTTCGAGCATCAGAACTGCGAAAATTTTGGTTTCTCAAGCGTTTTCTTACCTCCAAACTGCCATATCTCGCGAACGGATTGACCAGTCCGCAAAATTTCTGTTGCATCTGAAAGTAGAAACTCGCCCCATTACAACGGTATGCGTACTTTTCCCCTAGGCCGTTGTAGTTATTCGTTTCGGCATGAGATGCGAAAATTTTGGGTTTCTCAAGCGTTGCTTACCTCCAAACGGCCATATCTCGCGAACGGATGACCAATCGCAAATTTCTGTTGCATCTGAAAGTAGAAACTCGCCGATTACAACGGTATGCGTACTTATCCCTAGGCCGTTCTGGTTTTTCGTTCGAGCATCAGAACTGTGAAAATTTTGAGTTTCTCAACCGTTTCTTACCTCCAAACCACCATATCTCGCGAACGGATTGACCAATCCGCAAAATTTTCTGTTGCATCGAAAGTAGAAACTCGCCGATTACAACGGTATGCGTCCTTTTCCCCAGTCCGTTTCTAGTTATTCGTTTCGAGCATCAGAACTGCGAAAATTTTGAGTTCTCAAGCGTTTCTTACATCCAAACTGCCATATCTCGCGAACGGATTGACCAACCGCAAAATTTCTGTTGCATCTGAAAGTAGAAACTCGCCCAATTACAACGGTATGCGTACTTTTCCCCTAGGCCGTTGAGTTATTCGTTTCGAGCATGAGAACTGCGAAATTTTGGGTTTCTCAAGCGTTGCTTACCTCCAAACTGCCATATCTCGCGAACGGATTGACCAATCCGCAAAATTTCTGTTGCTCTGAAAGTAGAAACTCGCCCGATTACAACGGTAATGCTTACTTATCCTAGGCCGTTCTGGTTATTCGTTTCGAGCATCAGAACTGTGAAAATTTTGAGTTCTCAACCGTTTCTTACTCCCAACTACCATATCTCGCGAACGGATTGACCAATCCGCAAAATTTCTGTTGATCTGAAAGTAGAAACTCGCCCGATTACAACGGTTTGCGTACTTACCCCTAGGCCGTTCTAGTTATTCGTTTCGAGCATCAGAACTGCAAAATGATGAGTTTCTCAAGCGTTTCTTACCTACAAACTGCCATATCTCGCGAACGGATTGACCAATCCGCAAATTTCTGTTGCTCTGAAAGTAGAAAGTCGCCCGATTACAACGGTATGCGTACTTTTCCCTAGGACGTTCTATTTATGCTTGTCAGCATCAGAACTGCGAAAAATTGAGTTTCTCAAGCGTTCTTACTTACCCCAAACTGCATATCTCGCGACGGATTGACAATCCACAAAATTTCTGTTGCATCTGAAATAGAAACTCGCGATTACAACGGTATGCGTACTTTTCCCTAGGCCGTTGTAGTTATACGTTTCGATCATGAGAACTGCGAAAATTGGGTTTCCCAAGTGTTGCTTACCTCCAAACTGCCATATCTCGCGAACGGATTGACCAATCCGCAAAATTTCTGTTATCTGAAAGTAGAAACCCCCGAGTACAACGGTATGCGTACTTTTCCCCTAGGCCGTTCTGGTTATTCGTTTCGAGCATCAGAACTGTGAAAATGTTGAGTTTCTCAACCGTTTCTTACCTCCAAACTGCCATATCTCGCGAACGGAATGACCAATCCGCAAAATTTCTGTTGCATCTGATGTAGAAAATCGCCCGATTACAACGGTATGCGTACTTTTCCCCTAGACCGTTCTAGTTATGCTTGTCGAGCATCAGAACTGCGAAAATTTTGAGTTTTCTCAAGCGTTTCTTGCCTCCAAAACTGCCAATCTCGCGAACGGATTGACTAATCCGCAAATTTCTGTTGCATCTGACAGTAGAAACTCGCCCGATTACAACGGTATGCGTACTTTTCTCCTAGGCCGTTCTAGTTATTGTTCGAGCATCAGAACTGCGAAAATTTTGAGTTTCTCAAGCGTTTCTTACCTCCAAACTGCCATATCTCGCGAACGGATTGACCAATCCGCAAATTTCTGTTGCATCTGAAAGTAGAGAAACTCGCCCGATTACAACGTATGCGTACTTTTCCTAGACCGTTCAAGTTATGCTTGTCGAGCATCAGAACTGCGAAATTTGAGTTTCTCAAGCGTTTCTGTCCTCCAAAACTGCCATATCTCGCGAACGATTGACTAATCCGCAAAATTTCTGTTGCATCTGTCAGTAGAAACTCGCCGATTACAACGGTATGCGTTACTTTTCTCCTAGGCCGTTCTAGTTTTCGTTTCGAGCTTCAGAATGCGAAAATTTTGAGTTTCTCAAGCGTTTCTTACCTCCAAATGCCATATCTCGCGACCGGATTGCCAATCCACAAATTTCTGTTGCATCTGAAAGTAGAAACTCGCCCGATTACAACGGTATGCGTACTTTTCCCCTAGGCCGTTGTAGTTATACGTTTTCGAGCATGAGAACTGCGAAAATTTGGTTTCCCAAGCGTTGCTTACATCAAACTGCCATATCTCGCGAACGATTGACCAATCCGCAAAATTCTGTTTCATGAAAGTAGAAACTCGCCGAGTACAACGGTATGCGTACTTTTCCCTAGGCCGTTCTGGTTATTCGTTTCGTGCATCAGAACTGTGAAAATTTTGAGTTTCTCAAACCGTTTCTTACCTCCAAACTGCCATATCTCGCGAACGATTGACCAATCCTCAAAATTTCTGTTGCATCTGAAAGTAGAAACTCGCCGATTACAACGGTATGCGTACTTTTCCCCTAGTCCGTTCTATTATTCGTTTCGAGCATCAGAACTGCGAAAATTTTGAGTTTCTCAAGCGTTTCTTACCTGCAAACTGCCATATCTCGCGAACGATTGACCAATCCGCAAAATTTCTGTTGCATCTGAAAGTAGAAACTCGCCCGATAAACGGTATGCGTACTTTTCCCTAGCCGTTGTAGTTATACGTTTCGAGCATGAGAACTGCGAAAATTTTGGGTTTCCCAAGCGTTGCTTACCTCCAAACTGCATATCTCGCGAACGGATTGACCAATCGCAAAATTTCTGTTTCATCTGAAAGTAGAAACTCGCCCGAGTACAACGGTATGCGTACTTTTCCCCTAGGCCGTTCTGGTTATTCGTTTCGAGCATCAGAACTGTGAAAATTTTGAGTTTCTCAACCGTTTCTTACCTCCAAACTGCGATATCTCGCGAACGGATTGACCAATCCTCAAAATTCTGTTGCATCTGAAAGTAGAAACTCGCCCGATTACAACGGTATGCGTACTTTTCCCCTAGTCCGTTCTAGTTATTCGTTTCGAGCATCAGAACTGCGAAAATTTTGAGTTTCTCAAGCGTTTCTTACCTCCAAACTGCATATCTCGCGAACGGATTGACCAATCCGCAAAATTTCTGTTGCATCTGAAAGTAGAAACTCGCCCAATTACAACGGTATGCGTACTTTTCCCTAGGCCGTTGTAGTTATTCGTTTCGGCATGAGAACTGCGAAATTTTGGGTTTCTCAAGCGTTGCTTACCTCCAAAACTGCCATATCTCGCGAACGGATTGACCAATCCGCAAAATTTCTGTTGCATCTGAAAGTAGAAACTCGCCCGATTACAACGGTATGCTTACTTATCCCCTAGGCCGTTCTGGTTATTCGTTTCGAGCATCAGAACTGTGAAAATTTTGAGTTTCTCAACCGTTTCTTACCTCCAACTACCATATCTCGCGAACGGATTGACCAATCGCAAAATTCTGTTGCATCTGAAGTAAAACTCGCCCGATTACAACGGTTATGCGTACTTTTCCCTAGGCCGTTCTAGTTATTCGTTTTCGAGCATCAGAACTGCAAAATGATGAGTTTCTCAAGCGTTTCTTACCTACAAAATGCCATATCTCGCGAACGGATTGACCAATCCGCAAAATTCTGTTGCATCTGAAAGTAGAAAGTCGCCCCGATTACAACGGTATGCGTACTTTTCCCTAGACCGTTCTAGTTATGCTGTCGAGCATCAGAACTGCGAAAATTTTGAGTTTCTCAAGCGTTTCTTACCTCCAAACTGCATATCTCGCGACCGGATTGACAATCCACAAAATTTCTGTTGCATCTGAAAGTAAAACTCGCCCGATTACAACGGTATGCGTACTTTCCCCTAGGCCGTTGTAGTTATACGTTTCGGTCATGAGAACTGCGAAAATTTTGGGTTTCCCAAGTGTTGCTTACCTCCAAACTGCCATATCTCGCGAACGGATTGACCAATCCGCAAATTTCTGTTTCATCTGAAAGTAGAAACACGCCCGAGTACAACGGTATCGTACTTTCCCCTAGGCCGTTCTGGTTATTCGTTTCGAGCATCAGAACTGTGAAAATTTTGAGTTTCTCAACGTTTCTTACCTCACACTGCCATATCTCGCGAACGGATTGACCATCCGCAAAATTCTGTTGCATCTGAAAGTAGAAAATCGCCCGATTACAACGGTATGCGTACTTTTCCCCTAGACGTTCTAGTTAGCTTGTCGAGCATCAGAACTGCGAAAATTTGAGTTTCTCAAGCGTTTCTTTCCTCCAAACTGCATATCTCGCGAACGGATTGACTAATCCGCAAAATTCTGTTGCATCTGACAGTAGTAACTCGCCCGATTACAACGGTATGCGTACTTTTCTCCTAGGCCGTTCTAGTTATTCGTTTCGAGCATCAGAACTGCGAAATTTTAGTTTCTCAAGCGTTTCTACCTCCAAACTGCCATATCTCGCGAACGGATTGACCAATCCGCAAAATTTCTGTTGCTCTGAAAGTAGAAAACTCGCCCGATTACAACGTATGCGTACTTTTCCCTAGACCGTTCAGTTATGCTTGTCGAGCATCAGAACTGCGAAAATTTTGAGTTTCTCAAGCGTTTCTGTCCTCCAAACTGCCATATCTCGCGAACGGATTGACCAATCCGCAAAATTTCTGTTGCATCTGAAAGTAGAAACTCGCCCGATTACAACGGTATGCGTACTTTTCCCCTAGGCCGTTCTAGTTATTCGTTTCGAGCATCAGAACTGCGAATTTTGAGTTTCTCAAGCGTTTCTTACCTCCAAACTGCCATACTCGCGAACGGATTGACAGTCCGCAAAATTTCTGTTGCATCTGAAGTAGAAACTCGCCCGATTACAACGGTATGGTACTTTTCCCCTAGTCCGTTCTAGTTATTCGTTTCGAGCATCAGAACTGCGAAAAATTTGAGTTTCTCAAGCGTTTCTTACCTCCAAACTGCCATATCTCGCGACGGATTGACCATCCTCAAAATTTCTGTTGCATCTGAAAGTAGAAACTCGCCCGATTACAACGGTATGCGTACTTTTCCCCTAGTCCGTTCTAGTTATTCGTTTCGAGCATCAGAACTGCGAAAATTTTGAGTTTCTCAAGCGTTTTCTTACCTCCATACCGCCATATCTCGCGAACTGGAACCAGTCCGCAAATTTCTGTTGCATCTGAAAGTAGAAACTCGCCCGCATTACAACGGTATGCGTACTTTTCCCCTAGGCCGTTGTAGTTATTCGTTTCGAGCATGAGACTGCGAAAATTTTGGGTTTCTCAAGCGTTGCTTACCTCCAAACGGCCATATCTCGCGAACGGATTGACCAATCCGCAAAATTTCTGTTGCATCTGAAAGGTAGAAACTCGCCCGATTACAACGGTATGCGTACTTATCCTAGGCCGTTCTGGTTATTCGTTTCGAGCATCAGACTTGAAAATTTGAGTTCTCAACCGTTTCTTACTCCAAACCACCATATCTCGCGAACGGATTGACCAATCCGCAAAATTTCTGTTGCATCTGAAAGTAGAACTCGCCCGATTACAACGGTATGGTACTTTTCTCCTAGGCCGTTCTAGTTATTCGTTTTCGGCATCAGAACTGCGAAAATTTTGAGTTTCTCAAGCGTTTCTTACCTCCAAACTGCCATATCTCGCGAACGATTGACCAATCGCAAAATTCTGTTGCATCTGAAAGTAGAAACTCGCCCGATTACAACGGTATGCGTACTTTTCCCCTAGGCCGTTCTAGTTATTCGTTTCGAGCATCAGAACTGCAAAAATGTTGAGTTTTCAGCGTTTCTTACCTACAAACTGCCATATCTCGCGAACGGATTGACCAATCGCAAATTTCTGTTGCATCTGAAAGTAGAAAGTCGCCCGATTACAACGGTATGCGTACTTTTCCCTAGACCGTTCAAGTTATGCTTGTCGAGCATCAGAACTGCGAAAATTTTGAGTTTTCTCAAGCGTTTCTGTCCTCCAAACTGCCATATCTCGCGAACGGATTGACTATCCGCAAAATTTCTGTTGCATCTGTCAGTAGAAACTCGCCCGATTACAACGGTATGCGTACTTTTCTCCTAGGCCGTTCTAGTTATTCGTTTCGAGCTTCAGAACTGCGAAAATTTGAGTTTCTCAAGCGTTTCTTACCTCCAAACTGCCATATCTCGCGACCGGATTGACCAATCCACAAATTTCTGTTGCATCTGAAAGTAGAAACTCGCCCGATTACAACGGTATGCGTACTTTTCCCCTAGGCCGTTGTAGTTATACGTTTCGAGCATGAGAACTGCGAAAATTTTGGGTTCCCAAGCGTTGCTTACATCCAAACTGCCATATCTCGCGAACGGATTGACCAATCCGCAAATTTCTGTTTCATCTGAAAGTAGAAACTCGCCCGAGTACAACGGTATGCGTACTTTTCCCTAGGCCGTTCTGGTTATTCGTTTCGAGCATCAGAACTGTGAAAATTTTGAGTTTCTCACCGTTTCTTACCTCCAAACTGCCATATCTCGCGAACGGATTGACCAATCCTCAAAATTCTGTTGCATCTGAAAGTAGAAACTCGCCCGATTACAACGTATGCGTACTTTTCCCCTAGTCCGTTCTAGTTATTCGTTTCGAGCATCAGAACTGCGAAAATTTTGAGTTTCTCAAGCGTTTCTTACCTCCAAACTGCCATATCTCGCGAACGGATTGACCAATCCGCAAAATTCTGTTGCATCTGAAAGTAGAAACTCGCCCGATTACAACGGTATGCGTACTTTTCCCCTAGGCCGTTGTAGTTATACGTTTCGAGCATGAGAACTGCGAAAATTTTGGGTTTCCCAAGCGTTGCTTACCTCCAAACTGCCATATCTCGCGAACGGATTGACCAATCCGCAAAATTTCTGTTCATCTGAAAGTAGAAACTCGCCCGAGTACAACGGTATGCGTACTTTTCCCCTAGCCGTTCTGGTTATTCGTTTCGAGCATCAGAACTGTGAAAATTTTGAGTTTCTCAACCGTTTCTTACCTCCAAACTGCCATATCTCGCGAACGGATTGACCAATCCTCAAAATTTCTGTTGCATCTGAAAGTAGAAACTCGCCCGATTACAACGGTATGCGTACTTTTCCCTAGTCCGTTCTAGTTATTCGTTTCGAGCATCAGAACTGCGAAAATTTTGAGTTTCTCAAGCGTTTCTTACCTCCAAACTGCCATATCTCGCGAACGGATTGACCAATCCGCAAAATTTCTGTTGCATCTGAAAGTAGAAACTCGCCCAATTACAACGGTATGCGTACTTTTCCCCTAGGCCGTTGTAGTTATTCGTTTCGAGCATGAGAACTGCGAAATTTTGGGTTTCTCAAGCGTTGCTTACCTCCAAACTGCATATCTCGCGAACGGATTGACCCAATCCGCAAAATTTCTGTTGCATCTGAAAGTAGAAACTCGCCCGATTACAACGGTATGCTTACTTATCCCTAGGCCGTTCTGGTTATATCGTTTCGAGCATCAGAACTGTGAAAATTTTGAGTTTCTCAACCGTTTCTTACCTCCAAACTACCATATCTCGCGAACGGATTGACCAATCCGCAAAATTTCTGTTGCATCTGAAAGTAGAAACTCGCCCGATTACAACGTATGCGTACTTTTCCCTAGGCCGTTCTAGTTATTCGTTTCGAGCATCAGAACTGCAAAAATGATGAGTTTCTCAAGCGTTTCTTACCTACAAACTGCCATATCTCGCGAACGGATTGACCAATCCGCAAAATTTCTGTTGCATCTGAAAGTAGAAAGTCGCCCGATTCAACGGTATGCGTACTTTTTTCCCCTAGACCGTTCTAGTTATGCTTGTCGAGCATCAGAACTGCGAAAATTTTGAGTTTCTCAAGCGTTTCTTTCCTCCAAACTGCCATATCTCGCGAACGGATTGACTAATCGCAAATTTCTGTTGCATCTGACAGTAGAAACTCGCCGATTACAACGGTATGCGTACTTTTCTCCTGGCCGTTCTAGTTATTCGTTTCGAGCATCAGAACTGCGAAAATTTTGAGTTTCTCAAGCGTTTCTTACCTCCAACTGCCATATCTCGCGACCGGATTGACCAATCCACAAAAATTCTGTTGCATCTGAAAGTAGAAAACTCGCCGATTACAACGGTATGCGTACTTTTTCTCCTAGGCCGTTGTAGTTATACGTTTCGAGCATGAGAACTGCGAAATTTTGTGTTTCCCAAGCGTTGCTTACCTCCAAACTGCCATATCTCGCGAACGGATTGACCAATCCGCAAAATTTCTGTTGCATCTGAAAGTAGAAACTCGCCCGAGTACAACGTATGCGTACTTTTCCCCTAGGCCGTTCTGGTTATTCGTTTCAAGCATCAGAACTTGTGAAAATTTTGAGTTTCTCAACCGTTTCTTACCTCCAAACTGCCATATCTCGCGAACGGATTGACCAATCTCAAATTTCTGTTGCATCTGAAAGTAGAAACTCGCCCGATTACAACGGTATGCGTACTTTCCCCTAGTCCGTTCTAGTTATTCGTTTCGAGCATCAGAACTGCGAAAATTTTGAGTTTCTCAAGCGTTTCTTACCTCCAAACTCTAATATCTCGCGAACGGATGACCAATCCGCAAAATTTCTGTTGCATCTGAAAGTAGAAACTCGCCGATTACAACGGTATGCGTACTTTTCCCTAGGCCGTTCTAGTTTTCGTTTCGAGCATCAGAACTGTAAAAATGTTGAGTTTCTCAAGCGTTTCTTACCTACAAACTGCCATATCTCGCGAAACGGATGACCAATCCGCAAAATTTCTGTTGCATCTGAAAGTAGAAAGTCGCCCGATTACAACGGTATGCGTACTTTCCCCTAGACCGTTCTAGTTATGCTTGTCGAGCATCAGAACTGCGAAAATTTTGAGTTTCTCAAGCGTTTCTTACCTCCAAACTGCCATATCTCGCGACCGGATTGACCAATCCACAAAATTTCTGTTGCATCTGAAAGTAGAACTCGCCCGATTATAACGGTATGCGTACTTTTCCCCTAGGCGTTGTAGTTATACGTTTCGAGCATCAGAACTGTGAAAATTTTGAGTTTCTCAACGTTTCTTACCTCCAAACTGCCATATCTCGCGAACGGATTGACAATCCTCAAAATTTCTGTTGCATCTGAAAGTAGAAACTCGCCGATTACAACGGTATGCGTACTTTTCCCCTAGTCCGTTCTAGTTATTCGTTTCGAGCATCAGAACTGCGAAAATTTTGAGTTTCTCAAGCGTTTCTTACCTCCAAACGCCATATCTCGCGAACGGATTGACCAGTCCGCAAAATTTCTGTGCATCTGAAAGTAGAAACTCGCCCCATTACAACGTATGCGTACTTTTCCCCTAGGCCGTTGTTGTTATTCGTTTCGAGCATGAGACTGCGAAAATTTTGGTTTCTCAAGCGTTGCTTACCTCCAACGGCCATATCTCGCGAACGGATTGACCAATCGCAAAATTTCTGTTGCATCTGAAAGTAGAAACTCGCCGATTACAACGGTATGCGTACTTATCCCTAGCCGTTCTGGTTATTCGTTTCGAGCATCAGAACTGTGAAAATTTTGAGTTTCTCAACCGTTTCTTACTCCAAACCACCATATCTCGCGAACGGATTGACCATCCGCAAAATTTCTGTTGCATCTGAAAGTAGAAACTCGCCGATTACAACGGTATGCTTACTTATCCCCTAGCCGTTCTGGTTATTCGTTTCGAGCATCAGAACTGTGAAAATTTGAGTTTCTCAACCGTTTCTACTCCAAACTACCATATCTCGCGAACGGATTGACCAATCGCAAATTTCTGTTGCATCTGAAAGTAGAAACTCGCCGATTACAACGGTATGCGTACTTTTCCCCTAGGCCGTTCTAGTTATTCGTTTCGAGCATCAGAAACTGCAAAAATGATGAGTTTCTCAAGCGTTTCTTACCTACAAACTGCCATATCTCCGAACGGATTGACCAATCCGCAAAATTTCTGTTGCATCTGAAGTAGAAAGTCGCCCGATTACAACGGTATGCGTACTTTTCCCTAGACCGTTCTAGTTATGCTTGTCGAGCATCAGAACTGCGAAAATTTTGAGTTTCTCAAGCGTTTCTTTCCTCCAAACTGCCATATCTCGCGAACGATTGACTAATCCGCAAAATTCTGTGCATTGACAGTAGAAACTCGCCGATTACAACGGTATGCGTACTTTCTCCTAGGCCGTTCTAGTTATTCGTTTCGAGCATCAGAACTGCGAAAATTTTGAGTTTCTCAAGCGTTTCTTACCTCCAAACTGCCATATCTCGCGACCGGATTGACCAATCCACAAAATTTCTGTTGCATCTGAAAGTAGAAACTCGCCCGATTACAACGGTATGCGTACTTTTCTCCTAGGCCGTTGTAGTTATACGTTTCGAGCATGAGAACTGCGAAAATTTGTGTTTCCCAAGCGTTGCTTACCTCCAAACTGCCATATCTCGCGAACGGATTGACCAATCCGAAAATTTCTGTTGCATCTGAAAGTAGAAACTCGCCGAGTACAACGGTATGCGTACTTTTCCCCTAGGCCGTTCTGGTTATTCGTTTCAAGCATCAGAAACTGTGAAAATTTTGAGTTTCTCACCGTTTCTTACCTCCAAACTGCCATATCTCGCGAACGGATTGACCAATCCTCAAAATTTCTGTTGCATCTGAAAGTAGAACTCGCCGATTACAACGTATGCGTACTTTTCCCCTATCCGTTCTAGTTATTCGTTTCGAGCATCAGAACTGCGAAAATTTTGAGTTTCTCAAGCGTTTCTTACCTCCAAACTCTAATATCTCGCGAACGGATTGACAATCCGCAAAATTTCTGTTGCATCTGAAAGTAGAAACTCGCCGATTCAACGGTATGCGTACTTTTCCCTAGGCCGTTCTAGTTATTCGTTCGAGCATCAGAACTGTAAAAATGTTGAGTTTCTCAAGCGTTTCTTACCTACAAACTATCATATCTCGCGAACGGATTGACCAATCCGCAAAATTTCTGTTGCATCTGAAAGTAGAAAGTCGCCCGATTACAACGGTATGCGTACTTTCCCCTAGACCGTTCTAGTTATGCTTGTCGAGCATCAGAAATGCGAAATTTTGATTTCTCAAGCGTTTCTTACCTCCAAATGCATATCTCGCGACCGGATTGACCATCACAAAATTCTGTTGCATCTGAAAGTAGAAACTCGCCCGATTATAACGGTATGCGTACTTTTCCCTAGGCCGTTGTAGTTATACGTTTCGAGCATCAGAACTGTGAAAATTTTGAGTTTCTCAACCGTTTCTTACCTCCAAACTGCCATATCTCGCGAACGGATTGACCAATCCTCAAATTTCTGTTGCATCTGAAAGTAGAAACTCGCCGATTACAACGGTATGCGTACTTTTCCCTAGTCCGTTCTAGTTATTCGTTTCGAGCATCAGAACTGCGAAAATTTTGAGTTTCTCAAGCGTTTCTTACCTCAAACTGCCATATCTCGCGAACGGATTGACAGTCCGCAAAATTTCTGTTGCATCTGAAAGTAGAAACTCGCCCATTACAACGGTATGCGTACTTTTCCCTAGGCCGTTGTAGTTATTCGTTTCGAGCATGAGAACTGCGAAATTTTGGGTTTCTCAAGCGTTGCTTACCTCCAAACGGCCATATCTCGCGAACGGATTGACCAATCCGCAAAATTTCTGTTGCATCTGAAAGTAGAAACTCGCCCGATTACAACGGTATGGTACTTATCCCCTAGGCCGTTCTGGTTATTCGTTTCGAGCATCAGAACTGTGAAAATTTTGAGTTTCTCAACCGTTTCTTACCTCCAAACCACCATATCTCGCGAACGATTGACCAATCCGCAAAATTTCTGTTGCATCTGAAAGTAGAAACTCGCCCGATTACAACGGTATGCGTACTTTTCCCCTAGTCCGTTCTAGTTATTCGTTTCGAGCATCAGAACTGCGAAAATTTTTGAGTTTCTCAAGCGTTTCTTACCTCACAAACTGCCATATCTCGCGAACGGATTGACCAATCCGCAAATTTCTGTTGCATCTGAAAGTAGAAACTCGCCCGATTACAACGGTATGCGTACTTTTCCCTAGGCCGTTCTAGTTATTCGTTTCGAGCATCAGAACTGCAAAAATGTTGAGTTTTTTCAAGCGTTTCTTACCTACAAACTGCATATCTCGCGAACGGATTGACCAATCCGCAAAATTCTGTTGCATCTGAAAGTAGAAAGTCGCCCGATTACAACGGATGCGTACTTTTCCCCTAGACCGTTCAAGTTTGCTTGTCGAGCATCAGAACTGCGAAAATTTTGAGTTTCTCAAGCGTTTCTGTCCTCCAAACTGCCATATCTCGCGAACGGATTGACTAATCCGCAAAATTCTGTTGCATCTGTCAGTAGAAACTCGCCCGATTACAACGGTATGCGTACTTTTCTCCTAGCCGTCTAGTTATTCGTTTCGAGCTTCAGAACTGCGAAAATTTTGAGTTCTCAAGCGTTTCTTACCTCCAAACTGCCATATCTCGCGACCGGATTGACCAATCACAAAATTTCTGTTGCATCTGAAAGTAGAAACTCGCCCGATTACAACGGTATGCGTACTTTTCCCCTAGGCCGTTGTAGTTATACGTTTCGAGCATGAGAACTGCGAAAATTTTGGGTTTCCCAAGCGTTGCTTACATCCAAACTGCCATATCTCGCGAACGGATTGACCAATCCGCAAATTTCTGTTTCATCTTGAAAGTAGAAACTCGCCCGAGTACAACGGTATGCTACTTTTCCCCTAGGCCGTTCTGGTTATTCGTTTCGAGCATCAGAACTGTGAAAATTTTGAGTTTCTCAACCGTTTCTTACCTCCAAACTGCCATATCTCGCGAACGATTGACAATCTCAAAATTCTGTTCATCTGAAAGTAGAAACTCGCCCGATTACAACGGTATGCGTACTTTTCCCCTAGTCCGTTCTAGTTATTCGTTTCGAGCATCAGAACTGCGAAAATTTTGAGTTTCTCAAGCGTTTCTTACCTCCAAACTGCCATATCTCGCGAACGGATTGACCAATCCGCAAAATTTCTGTTGCATCTGAAAGTAGAAACTCGCCCGATTACAACGGTATGCGTACTTTTCCCCTAGGCCGTTGTAGTTATACGTTTCGAGCATGAGAACTGCGAAAATTTTGGTTTCCAAGCGTTGCTTACTCCAAACTGCCATATCTCGCGAACGGGATTGACCAATCCGCAAAATTTCTGTTTCATCTGAAAGTAGAAACTCGCCCGAGTACAACGTATGCGTACTTTTCCCTAGGCCGTTCTGGTTATTCGTTTCGAGCATCAGAACTGTTGAAATTTTGAGTTTCTCACCGTTTCTTACCTCCAAACTGCCATATCTCGCGAACGGATTGACCAATCCTCAAAATTTCTGTTGCATCTGAAAGTAGAAACTCGCCCGATTACAACGGTATGCGTACTTTTCCCCTAGTCCGTTCTAGTTATTCGTTTCGAGCATCAGAACTGCGAAAATTTTGAGTTTCTCAAGCGTTTCTTACCTCCAAACTGCCATATCTCGCGAACGGATTGACCAATCCGCAAAATTTCTGTTGCATCTGAAAGTAGAAACTCGCCCAATTACAACGGTATGCGTACTTTTCCCCTAGGCCGTTGTAGTTATTCGTTTCGAGCATGAGAACTGCGAAAATTTTGGTTTCTCAAGCGTTGCTTACCTCCAAACTGCCATATCTCGCGAACGGATTGACCAATCCGCAAAATTTCTGTTGCATCTGAAAGTAGAAACTCGCCCGATTACAACGGTTGCTTACTTATCCCCTAGGCCGTTCTGTTATTCGTTTCGAGCATCAGAACTGTGAAAATTTTGAGTTCTCAACCGTTTCTTACCTCCAAACTACCAATCTCGCGAACGGATTGACCAATCCGCAAAATTTCTGTTGCATCTGAAAGTAGAAACTCGCCCGATTACAACGGTATGCGTACTTTTCCCCTAGGCCGTTCTAGTTATTCGTTTCGAGCATCAGAACTGCAAAAATGATGAGTTTCTCAAGCGTTTCTTACTACAAACTGCCATATCTCGCGAACGGATTGACAATCCGCAAAATTTCTGTTGCATCTGAAAGTAGAAAGTCGCCCGATTACAACGGTATGCGTACTTTTCCCCTAGACCGTTCTAGTTATGCTTGTCGAGCATCAGAACTGCGAAAATTTGAGTTTCTCAAGCGTTTCTTTCCTCCAAACTGCCATATCTCGCGAACGGATTGACTAATCCGCAAATTTCTGTTGCATCTGACAGTAGAAACTCGCCCGATTACAACGGTATGCGTACTTTTCTCCTAGGCCGTTCTAGTTATTCGTTTCGAGCATCAGAACTGCGAAATTTTGAGTTTCTCAAGCGTTTCTTACCTCCAAACTGCCATATCTCGCGACCGGATTGACCAATCCACAAAATTTCTGTTGCATCTGAAAGTAGAAACTCGCCCGATTACAACGGTATGCGTACTTTTCTCCTAGCCGTTGTAACTCGCCCGATTACAACGGTATGCGTACTTTTCTCCTAGGCCGTTGTAGTTATACGTTTCGAGCATGAGAACTGCGAAAATGTTGTGTTTCCCAAGCGTTGCTTACCTCCAAACTGCCATATCTCGCGAACGGATTGACCAATCCGCAAAATTTCTGTTGCATCTGAAAGTAGAAACTCGCCCGAGTACAACGGTATGCGTACTTTTCCCCTAGGCCGTTCTGGTTATTCGTTTCAAGCATCAGAACTGTGAAAATTTTGAGTTTCTCAACCGTTTCTTACCTCCAAACTGCCATATCTCGCGAACGGATTGACCAATCCTCAAAATTTCTGTTGCATCTGAAAGTAGAAACTCGCCCGATTACAACGGTATGCGTACTTTTCCACTAGTCCGTTCTAGTTATTCGTTTCGAGCATCAGAACTGCGAAAATTTTGAGTTTCTCAAGCGTTTCTTACCTCCAAACTCTAATATCTCGCGAACGGATTGACCAATCCGCAAAATTTCTGTTGCATCTGAAAGTAGAAACTCGCCCGATTACAACGGTATGCGTACTTTTCCCCTAGGCCGTTCTAGTTATTCGTTTCGAGCATCAGAACTGTAAAAATGTTGAGTTTCTCAAGCGTTTCTTACCTACAAACTGCCATATCTCGCGAACGGATTGACCAATCCGCAAAATTTCTATTGCATCTGAAAGTAGAAAGTCGCCCGATTACAACGGTATGCGTACTTTTCCCCTAGACCGTTCTAGTTATGCTTGTCGAGCATCAGAACTGCGAAAATTTTGAGTTTCTCAAGCGTTTCTTACCTCCAAACTGCCATATCTCGCGAACGGATTGACTAATCCGCAAAATTTCTGTTGCATCTGACAGTAGAAACTCGCCCGATTAGAACGGTATGCGTACTTTTCTCCTAGGCCGTTCTAGTTATTCGTTTCGGGCATCAGAACTGCGAAAATTTTGAGTTTCTCAAGCGTTTCTTACCTCCAAACTGCCATATCTCGCGAACGGATTGACCAATCCGCAACGTTTCTGTTGCATCTGAAAGTAAAAACTCGCCCGATTACAACGGTATGCGTACTTTTCCCCTACTCCGTTCTAGTTATTCGTTTCGAGCATCAGAACTGCGAAAATTTTGAGTTTCTCAAGCGTTTCTTACCTCCAAACTGCCATATCTCGCGAACGGATTGACCAATCCGCAAAATTACTGTTGCATCTGAAAGTAGAAACCCGCCCGATTACAACGGTATGCGTACTTTTCCCCTTGTCCGTTCTAGTTATTCGTTTCGAGCATCAGAACTGTGAAAATTTTGAGTTTCTCAAGCGTTTCTTACCTCCAAACTGCCATATCTCGCGAACGGATTGACCAATCCGCAAAATTTCTGTTGCATCTGAAAGTAGAAACTCGCCCGATTACAACGGTAGGCGTACTTTTCCCCTAGGCCGTTGTAATTATTCGTTTCGAGCATGAGAACTTCGAAAATTTTGTGCTTCTCAAGCGTTGCTTACCTCCAAACTGCCATATCTCGCGAACGGATTGACCGATCCGCAAAATTCCTTTTGCCTCTGAAAGTAGAAACTCGCCCGATTACAACGGTATGCGTACTTTTCTCCTAGGCCGTTGTAGTTATACGTTTCGAGCATGGGAACTGCGAAAATTTTGGGTTTCCCAAGCGTTGCTTACCTCCAAACGGCCATATCTCGCGAACGGATTGACCAATCCGCAAAATTTCTGTTGCATCTGAAAGTAGAAACTCGCCCGATTACAACGGTATGCGTACTTATCCCCTAGGCCGTTCTGGTTATTCGTTTCGGGCATCAGAACTGTGAAAATTTTGAGTTTCTCAACCGTTTCTTACCTCCAAACTACCATATCTCGCGAACGGATTGACCAATCCGCAAAATTTCTGTTGCATCTGAAAGTAGAAACTCGCCCGATTACAACGGTATGCGTACTTTTCCCCTAGTCCGTTCTAGTTATTCGTTTCGAGCATCAGAACTGCGAAAATTTTGAGTTTCTCAAGCGTTTCTTACCTCCAAACTGCCATATCTCGCGAACGGATTGACCAATCCGCAAAATTTCTGTTGCATCTGAAAGTAGAAACTCGCCCGATTACAACGGTATGCGTACTTTTCCCCTAGGCCGTTCTAGTTATTCGTTTCGAGCATCAGAACTGCAAAAATGTTGAGTTTCTCAAGCGTTTCTTACCTACAAACTGCCATATCTCGCGAACGGATTGACCAATCCGCAAAATTTCTGTTGCATCTGAAAGTAGAAAGTCGCCCGATTACAACGGTATGCGTACTTTTCCCCTAGACCGTTCTAGTTATGCTTGTCGAGCATCAGAACTGCGAAAATTTTGAGTTTCTCAAGCGTTTCTTTCCTCCAAACTGCCATATCTCGCGAACGGATTGACTAATCCGCAAAATTTCTGTTGCATCTGACAGTAGAAACTCGCCCGATTACAACGGTATGCGTACTTTTCTCCTAGGCCGTTCTAGTTATTCGTTTCGAGCATCAGAACTGCGAAAATTTTGAGTTTCTCAAGCGTTTCTTACCTCCAAACTGCCATATCTCGCGACCGGATTGACCAATCCACAAAATTTCTGTTGCGTCTGAAAGTAGAAACTCGCCCGATTACAACGGTATGCGTACTTTTCCCCTAGGCCGTTGTAGTTATACGTTTCGAGCATGAGAACTGCGAAAATTTTGGGTTTCCCAAGCGTTGCTTACCTCCAAACTGCCATATCTCGCGAACGGATTGACCAATCCGCAAAATTTCTGTTTCATCTGAAAGTAGAAACTCGCCCGAGTACAACGGTATGCGTACTTTTCCCCCAGGCCGTTCTGGTTATTCGTTTCGAGCATCAGAACTGTGAAAATTTTGAGTTTCTCAACCGTTTCTTACCTCCAAACTACCATATCTCGCGAACGGATTGACCAATCCGCAAAATTTCTGTTGCATCTGAAAGTAGAAACTCGCCCGATTACAACGGTATGCGTACTTTTCCCCTAGTCCGTTCTAGTTATTCGTTTCGAGCATCAGAACTGCGAAAATTTTGAGTTTCTCAAGCGTTTCTTACCTCCAAACTGCCATATCTCGCGAACGGATTGACCAATCCGCAAAATTTCTGTTGCATCTGAAAGTAGAAACTCGCCCGATTACAACGGTATGCGTACTTTTCCCCTAGGCCGTTCTAGTTATTCGTTTCGAGCATCAGAACTGCAAAAATGTTGAGTTTCTCAAGCGTTTCTTACCTACAAACTGCCATATCTCGCGAACGGATTTACCAATCCGCAAAATTTCTGTTGCATCTGAAAGTAGAAAGTCGCCCGATTACAACGGTATGCGTACTTTTCCCCTAGACCGTTCTAGTTATGCTTGTCGAGCATCAGAACTGCGAAAATTTTGAGTTTCTCAAGCGTTTCTTTCCTCCAAACTGCCATATCTCGCGAACGGATTGACTAATCCGCAAAATTTCTGTTGCATCTGACAGTAGAAACTCGCCCGATTACAACGGTATGCGTACTTTTCTCCTAGGCCGTTCTAGTTTTTCGTTTCGAGCATCAGAACTGCGAAAATTTTGAGTTTCTCAAGCGTTTCTTACCTCCAAACTGCCATATCTCGCGACCGGATTGACCAATCCACAAAATTTCTGTTGCATCTGAAAGTAGAAACTCGCCCGATTACAACGGTATGCGTACTTTTCCCCTAGGCCGTTGTAGTTATACGTTTCGAGCATGAGAACTGCGAAAATTTTGGGTTTCCCAAGCGTTGCTTACCTCCAAACTGCCATATCTCGCGAACGGATTGACCAATCCGCAAAATTTCTGTTTCATCTGAAAGTAGAAACTCGCCCGAGTACAACGGTATGCGTACTTTTCCCCTAGGCCGTTCTGGTTATTCGTTTCGAGAATCAGAACTGTGAAAATTTTGAGTTTCTCAACCGTTTCTTACCTCCAAACTGCCATATCTCGCGAACGGATTGACCAATCCTCAAAATTTCTGTTGCATCTGAAAGTAGAAACTCGCCCGATTACAACGGTATGCGTACTTTTCCCCTAGTCCGTTCTAGTTATTCGTTTCGAGCATCAGAACTGCGAAAATTTTGAGTTTCTCAAGCGTTTCTTACCTCCAAACTGCCATATCTCGCGAACGGATTGACCAGTCCGCAAAATTTCTGTTGCATCTGAAAGTAGAAACTCGCCCGATTACAACGGTATGCGTACTTTTCCCCTAGGCCGTTGTAGTTATTCGTTTCGAGCATGAGAACTGCGAAAATTTTGGGTTTCTCAAGCGTTGCTTACCTCCAAACGGCCATATCTCGCGAACGGATTGACCAATCCGCAAAATTTCTGTTGCATCTGAAAGTAGAAACTCGCCCGATTACAACGGTATGCGTACTTATCCCCTAGGCCGTTCTGGTTATTCGTTTCGAGCATCAGAACTGTGAAAATTTTGAGTTTCTCAACCGTTTCTTACCTCCAAACTGCCATATCTCGCGAACGGATTGACCAATCCTCAAAATTTCTGTTGCATCTGAAAGTAGAAACTCGCCCGATTACAACGGTATGCGTACTTTTCCCCTAGTCCGTTCTAGTTATTCGTTTCGAGCATCAGAACTGCGAAAATTTTGAGTTTCTCAAGCGTTTCTTACCTCCAAACTGCCATATCTCGCGAACGGATTGACCAGTCCGCAAAATTTCTGTTGCATCTGAAAGTAGAAACTCGCCCGATTACCACGGTATGCGTACTTTTCCCCTAGGCCGTTGTAGTTATTCGTTTCGAGCATGAGAACTGCGAAAATTTTGGGTTTCTCAAGCGTTGCTTACCTCCAAACGGCCATATCTCGCGAACGGATTGACCAATCCGCAAAATTTCTGTTGCATCTGAAAGTAGAAACTCGCCCGATTACAACGGTATGCGTACTTATCCCCTAGGCCGTTCTGGTTATTCGTTTCGAGCATCAGAACTGTGAAAATTTTGAGTTTCTCAACCGTTTCTTACCTCCAAACTACCATATCTCGCGAACGGATTGACCAATCCGCAAAATTTCTGTTGCATCTGAAAGTAGAAACTCGCCCGATTACAACGGTATGCGTACTTTTCCCCTAGTCCGTTCTAGTTATTCGTTTCGAGCATCAGAACTGCGAAAATTTTGAGTTTCTCAAGCGTTTCTTACCTCCAAACTGCCATATCTCGCGAACGGATTGACCAATCCGCAAAATTTCTGTTGCATCTGAAAGTAGAAACTCGCCCGATTACAACGGTATGCGTACTTTTCCCCTAGGCCGTTCTAGTTATTCGTTTCGAGCATCAGAACTGCAAAAATGTTGAGTTTCTCAAGCGTTTCTTACCTACAAACTGCCATATCTCGCGAACGGATTGACCAATCCGCAAAATTTCTGTTGCATCTGAAAGTAGAAAGTCGCCCGATTACAACGGTATGCGTACTTTTCCCCTAGACCGTTCTAGTTATGCTTGTCGAGCATCAGAACTGCGAAAATTTTGAGTTTCTCAAGCGTTTCTTTCCTCCAAACTGCCATATCTCGCGAACGGATTGACCAATCCTCAAAATTTCTGTTGCATCTGAAAGTAGAAACTCGCCCGATTACAACGGTATGCGTACTTTTCCCCTAGTCCGTTCTAGTTATTCGTTTCGAGCATCAGAACTGCGAAAATTTTGAGTTTCTCAAGCGTTTCTTACCTCCAAACTGCCATATCTCGCGAACGGATTGACCAATCCGCAAAATTTCTGTTGCATCTGAAAGTAGAAACTCGCCCGATTACAACGGTATGCGTGCTTTTCCCCTAGGCCGTTGTAGTTATACGTTTCGAGCATGAGAACTGCGAAAATTTTGGGTTTCCCAAGCGTTGCTTACCTCCAAACTGCCATATCTCGCGAACGGATTGACCAATCCGCAAAATTTCTGTTTCATCTGAAAGTAGAAACTCGCCCGAGTACAACGGTATGCGTACTTTTCCCCTAGGCCGTTCTGGTTATTCGTTTCGAGCATCAGAACTGTGAAAATTTTGAGTTTCTCAACCGTTTCTTACCTCCAAACTGCCATATCTCGCGAACGGATTGACCAATCCTCAAAATTTCTGTTGCATCTGAAAGTAGAAACTCGCCCGATTACAACGGTATGCGTACTTTTCCCCTAGTCCGTTCTAGTTATTCGTTTCGAGCATCAGAACTGCGAAAATTTTGAGTTTCTCAAGCGTTTCTTACCTCCAAACTGCCATATCTCGCGAACGGATTGACCAATCCGCAAAATTTCTGTTGCATCTGAAAGTAGAAACTCGCCCGATTACAACGGTATGCGTACTTTTCCCCTAGGCCGTTGTAGTTATTCGTTTCGAGCATGAGAACTGCGAAAATTTTGGGTTTCTCGAGCGTTGCTTACCTCCAAACTGCCATATCTCGCGAACGGATTGACCAATCCGCAAAATTTCTGTTGCATCTGAAAGTAGAAACTCGCCCGATTAAAACGGTATGCTTACTTATCCCCTAGGCCGTTCTGGTTATTCGTTTCGAGCATCAGAACTGTGAAAATTTTGAGTTTCTCAACCGTTTCTTACCTCCAAACTACCATATCTCGCGAACGGATTGACCAATCCGCAAAATTTCTGTTGCATCTGAAAGTAGAAACTCGCCCGATTACAACGGTATGCGTACTTTTCCCCTAGTCCGTTCTAGTTATTCGTTTCGAGCATCAGAACTGCGAAAATTTTGAGTTTCTCAAGCGTTTCTTACCTCCAAACTGCCATATCTCGCGAACGGATTGACCAATCCGCAAAATTTCTGTTGCATCTGAAAGTAGAAACTCGCTCGATTACAACGGTATGCGTACTTTTCCCCTAGGCCGTTCTAGTTATTCGTTTCGAGCATCAGAACTGCAAAAATGATGAGTTTCTCAAGCGTTTCTTACCTACAAACTGCCATATCTCGCGAACGGATTGACCAATCCGCAAAATTTCTGTTGCATCTGAAAGTAGAAAGTCGCCCGATTACAACGGTATGCGTACTTTTCCCCTAGACCGTTCTAGTTATGCTTGTCGAGCATCAGAACTGCGAAAATTTTGAGTTTCTCAAGCGTTTCTTTCCTCCAAACTGCCATATCTCGCGAACGGATTGACTAATCCGCAAAATTTCTGTTGCATCTGACAGTAGAAACTCGCCCGATTACAACGGTATGCGTACTTTTCTCCTAGGCCGTTCTAGTTATTCGTTTCGAGCATCAGAACTGCGAAAATTTTGAGTTTCTCAAGCGTTTCTTACCTCCAAACTGCCATATCTCGCGACCGGATTGACCAATCCACAAAATTTCTGTTGCATCTGAAAGTAGAAACTCGCCCGATTACAACGGTATGCGCACTTTTCTCCTAGGCCGTTGTAGTTATACGTTTCGAGCATGAGAACTGCGAAAATTTTGGGTTTCCCAAGCGTTGCTTACCTCCAAACTGCCATATCTCGCGAACGGACTGACCAATCCGCAAAATTTCTGTTGCATCTGAAAGTAGAAACTCGCCCGAGTACAACGGTATGCGTACTTTTCCCCTAGGCCGTTCTCGTTATTCGTTTCAAGCATCAGAACTGTGAAAATTTTGAGTTTCTCAACCGTTTCTTACCTCCAAACTGCCATATCTCGCGAACGGATTGACCAATCCTCAAAATTTCTGTTGCATCTGAAAGTAGAAACTCGCCCGATTACAACGGTATGCGTACTTTTCCCCTAGTCCGTTCTAGTTATTCGTTTCGAGCATCAGAACTGCGAAAATTTTGAGTTTCTCAAGCGTTTCTTACCTCCAAACTCTAATATCTCGCGAACGGATTGACCAATCCGCAAAATTTCTGTTGCATCTGAAAGTAGAAACTCGCCCGATTACAACGGTATGCGTACTTTTCCCCTAGGCCGTTCTAGTTATTCGTTTCGAGCATCAGAACTGCAAAAATGTTGAGTTTCTCAAGCGTTTCTTACCTACAAACTGCCATATCTCGCGAACGGATTGACCAATCCGCAAAATTTCTGTTGCATCTGAAAGTAGAAAGTCGCCCGATTACAACGGTATGCGTACTTTTCCCCTAGACCGTTCTAGTTATGCTTGTCGAGCATCAGAACTGCGAAAATTTTGAGTTTCTCAAGCGTTTCTTACCTCCAAACTGCCATATCTCGCGAACGGATTGACTAATCCGCAAAATTTCTGTTGCATCTGACAGTAGAAACTCGCCCGATTAGAACGGTATGCGTACTTTTCTCCTAGGCCGTTCTAGTTATTCGTTTCGAGCATCAGAACTGCGAAAATTTTGAGTTTCTCAAGCGTTTCTTACCTCTAAACTGCCATATCTCGCGAACGGATTGACCAATCCGCAAAATTTCTGTTGCATCTGAAAGTAGAAACTCGCCCGATTACAACGGTATGCGTACTTTTCCCCTAGGCCGTTGTAGTTATACGTTTCGAGCATGAGAACTGCGAAAATTTTGGGTTTCCCAAGCGTTGCTTACCTCCAAACTGCCATATCTCGCGAACGGATTGACCAATCCGCAAAATTTCTGTTGCATCTGAAAGTAGAAACTCGCCCGAGTACAACGGTATGCGTACTTTTCCCCTAGGCCGTTCTGGTTATTCGTTTCAAGCATCAGAACTGTGAAAATTTTGAGTTTCTCAACCGTTTCTTACCTCCAAACTGCCATATCTCGCGAACGGATTGACCAATCCTCAAAATTTCTGTTGCATCTGAAAGTAGAAACTCGCCCGATTACAACGGTATGCGTACTTTTCCCCTAGTCCGTTCTAGTTATTCGTTTCGAGCATCAGAACTGCGAAAATTTTGAGTTTCTCAAGCGTTTCTTACCTCCAAACTGCCATATCTCGCGAACGGATTGACCAATCCGCAAAATTTCTGTTGCATCTGAAAGTAGAAACTCGCCCGATTACAACGGTATGCGTACTTTTCCCCTAGGCCGTTCTAGTTATTCGTTTCGAGCATCAGAACTGCAAAAATGTTGAGTTTCTCAAGCGTTTCTTACCTACAAACTGCCATATCTCGCGAACGGATTGACCAATCCGCAAAATTTCTGTTGCATCTGAAAGTAGAAAGTCGCCCGATTACAACGGTATGCGTACTTTTCCCCTAGACCGTTCTAGTTATGCTTGTCGAGCATCAGAACTGCGAAAATTTTGAGATTCTCAAGCGTTTCTTACATCCAAACTGCCATATCTCGCGAACGGATTGACTAATCCGCAAAATTTCTGTTGCATCTGACAGTAGAAACTCGCCCGATTAGAACGGTATGCGTACTTTTCTCCTAGGCCGTTCTAGTTATTCGTTTCGAGCATCAGAACTGCGAAAATTTTGAGTTTCTCAAGCGTTTCTTACCTCCAAACTGCCATATCTCGCGAACGGATTGACCAATCCGCAAAGTTTCTGTTGCATCTGAAAGTAGAAACTCGCCCGATTACAACGGTATGCGTGCTTTTCCCCTACTCCGTTCTAGTTATTCGTTTCGAGCATCAGAACTGCGAAAATTTTGAGTTTCTCAAGCGTTTCTTACCTCCAAACTGCCATATCTCGCGAACGGATTGACCAATCCGCAAAATTTCTGTTGCATCTGAAAGTAGAAACTCGCCCGATTACAACGGTATGCGTACTTTTCACCTAGGCCGTTGTAGTTATTCGTTTCGAGCATGAGAACTGCGAAAATTTTGGGTTTCCCAAGCGTTGCTTACTTCCAAACTGCCATATCTCGCGAACGGTTTGACCAATCCGCAAAATTTCTGTTGCATCTGAAAGTAGAAACTCGCCCGATTACAACGGTATGCGTACTTTTTCCCTAGGCCGTTCTGGTTATTCGTTTCGAGCATCAGAACTGTGAAAATTTTGAGTTTCTCAAACGTTTCTTACCTCCAAACTGCCATATCTCGCGAACGGATTGACCAATCCGCAAAATTTCTGTTGCATCTGAAAGTAGAAACTCGCCCGATTACAACGGTATGCGTACTTTTCCCCTTGTCCGTTCTAGTTATTCGTTTCGAGCATCAGAACTTTGAAAATTTTGAGTTTCTCAAGCGTTTCTTACCTCCAAACTGCCATATCTCGCGAACGGATTGACCAATCCGCAAAATTTCTGTTGCATCTGAAAGTAGAAACTCGCCCGATTACAACGGTAGGCGTACTTTTCCCCTAGACCGTTCTAGTTATGCTTGTCGAGCATCAGAACTGTGAAAATTTTGAGTTTCTCAACCGTTTCTTACCTCCAAACTGCCATATCTCGCGAACGGATTGACCAATCCGCAAAATTTCTGTTGCATCTGAAAGTAGAAAGTCGCCCGATTGCAACGGTATGCGTACATTTCCCCTAGACCGTTCTAGTTATGCTTGTCGAGCATCAGAACTGCGATAATTTTCAGTTTCTCAAGCGTTTCTTACCTCCAAACTGCCATATCTCGCGAACGGATTGACTAATCCGCAAAATTTCTGTTGCATCTGAAAGTAGAAACTCGCCCGATTACAACGGTATGCGTACTTTTCCCCTAGGCCGTTGTAGTTATTCGTTTCGAGCATCAGAACTGCAAAAATGTTGAGTTTCTCAAGCGTTTCTTACCTACAAACTGCCATATCTCGCGAACGGATTGACCAATCCGCAAAATTTCTGTTGCATCTGACAGTAGGAACTCGCCCGATTACAACGGCATGCGTACTTTTCCCCTAGGCCGTTCTAGTTATTCGTTTCGAGCATCAGAACTGCGAAAATGTTGAGTTTCTCAAGCGTTTCTTACCTACAAACTGCCATATCTCGCGAACGGATTGACCAATCCGCAAAATTTCTGTTGCATCTGAAAGTAGAAACTCGCCCGATTACAACGGTATGCGTACTTTTCCCCTAGGCCGTTGTAGTTATACGTTTCGAGCATGAGAACTGCGAAAATTTTGTGTTTCCCAAGCGTTGCTTACCTCCAAACTGCCATATCTCGCGAACGGATTGACCAAACCGCAAAATTTCTGTTGCATCTGAAAGTAGAAACTCGCCCGATTACAACCGTATGCGTACTTTTCCCCTAGGCCGTTCTAGTTATTCGTTTCGAGCATCAGAACTGCGAAAATGTTGAGTTTCTCGAGCGTTTCTTACCTACAAACTGCCATATCTCGCGAACGGATTGACCAATCCGCAAAATTTCTGTTGCATCTGAAAGTAGAAACTCGCCCGATTACAACGGTATAAGCACTTTTCTCCTAGGCCGTTGTAGTTATACGTTTCGAGCATGAGAACTGCGAAAATTTTGGGTTTCCCAAGCGTTGCTTACCTCCAAACTGCCATATCTCGCGAACGGACTGACCAATCCGCAAAATTTCTGTTGCATCTGAAAGTAGAAACTCGCCCGAGTACAACGGTATGCGTACTTTTCCCCTAGGCCGTTCTCGTTATTCGTTTCAAGCATCAGAACTGTGAAAATTTTGAGTTTCTCAACCGTTTCTTACCTCCAAACTGCCATATCTCGCGAACGGATTGACCAATCCTCAAAATTTCTGTTGCATCTGAAAGTAGAAACTCGCCCAATTACAACGGTATGCGTACTTTTCCCCTAGTCCGTTCTAGTTATTCGTTTCGAGCATCAGAACTGCGAAAATTTTGAGTTTCTCAAGCGTTTCTTACCTCCAAACTCTAATATCTCGCGAACGGATTGACCAATCCGCAAAATTTCTGTTGCATCTGAAAGTAGAAACTCGCCCGATTACAACGGTATGCGTACTTTTCCCCTAGGCCGTTCTAGTTATTCGTTTCGAGCATCAGAACTGCAAAAATGTTGAGTTTCTCAAGCGTTTCTTACCTACAAACTGCCATATCTCGCGAACGGATTGACCAATCCGCAAAATTTCTGTTGCATCTGAAAGTAGAAAGTCGCCCGATTACAACGGTATGCGTACTTTTCCCCTAGACCGTTCTAGTTATGCTTGTCGAGCATCAGAACTGCGAAAATTTTGAGTTTCTCAAGCGTTTCTTACCTCCAAACTGCCATATCTCGCGAACGGATTGACTAATCCGCAAAATTTCTGTTGCATCTGACAGTAGAAACTCGCCCGATTAGAACGGTATGCGTACTTTTCTCCTAGGCCGTTCTAGTTATTCGTTTCGAGCATCAGAACTGCGAAAATTTTGAGTTTCTCAAGCGTTTCTTACCTCTAAACTGCCATATCTCGCGAACGGATTGACCAATCCGCAAAATTTCTGTTGCATCTGAAAGTAGAAACTCGCCCGATTACAACGGTATGCGTACTTTTCCCCTAGGCCGTTGTAGTTATTCGTTTCGAGCATGAGAACTGCGAAAATTTTGGGTTTCCCAAGCGTTGCTTACTTCCAAACTGCCATATCTCGCGAACGGTTTGACCAATCCGCAAAATTTCTGTTGCATCTGAAAGTAGAAACTCGCCCGATTACAACGGTATGCGTACTTTTTCCCTAGGCCGTTCTGGTTATTCGTTTCGAGCATCAGAACTGTGAAAATTTTGAGTTTCTCAACCGTTTCTTACATCCAAACTGCCATATCTCGCGAACGGATTGACCAATCCGCAAAATTTCTGTTGCATCTGAAAGTAGAAACTCGCCCGATTACAACGGTATGCGTACTTTTCCCCTTGTCCGTTCTAGTTATTCGTTTCGAGCATCAGAACTGTGAAAATTTTGAGTTTCTCAAGCGTTTCTTACCTCCAAACTGCCATATCTCGCGAACGGATTGACCAATCCGCAAAATTTCTGTTGCATCTGAAAGTAGAAACTCGCCCGATTACAACGGTAGGCGTACTTTTCCCGTAGGCCGTTGTAGTTATTCGTTTCGAGCATGAGAACTTCGAAAATTTTGTGTTTCTCAAGCGTTGCTTACCTCCAAACTGCCATATCTCGCGAACGGATTGACCGATCCGCAAAATTCCTTTTGCATCTGAAAGTAGAAACTCGCCCGATTACAACGGTATGCGTACTTTTCTCCTAGGCCGTTGTAGTTATACGTTTCGAGCATGAGAACTGCGAAAATTTTGGGTTTCCCAAGCGTTGCTTACCTCCAAACTGCCATATCTCGCGAACGGATTGACCAATCCGCAAAATTTCTGTTGCATCTGAAAGTAGAAACTCGCCCGAGTACAACGGTATGCGTACTTTTCCCCTAGGCCGTTCTGGTTATTCGTTTCAAGCATCAGAACTGTGAAAATTTTGAGTTTCTCAACCGTTTCTTACCTCCAAACTGCCATATCTCGCGAACGGATTGACCAATCCTCAAAATTTCTGTTGCATCTGAAAGTAGAAACTCGCCCGATTACAACGGTATGCGTACTTTTCCCCTAGTCCGTTCTAGTTATTCGTTTCGAGCATCAGAACTGCGAAAATTTTGAGTTTCTCAAGCGTTTCTTACCTCCAAACTGCCATATCTCGCGAACGGATTGACCAATCCGCAAAATTTCTGTTGCATCTGAAAGTAGAAACTCGCCCGATTACAACGGTATGCGTACTTTTCCCCTAGGCCGTTCTAGTTATTCGTTTCGAGCATCAGAACTGCAAAAATGTTGAGTTTCTCAAGCGTTTCTTACCTACAAACTGCCATATCTCGCGAACGGATTGACCAATCCGCAAAATTTCTGTTGCATCTGAAAGTAGAAAGTCGCCCGATTACAACGGTATGCGTACTTTTCCCCTAGACCGTTCTAGTTATGCTTGTCGAGCATCAGAACTGCGAAAATTTTGAGATTCTCAAGCGTTTCTTACATCCAAACTGCCATATCTCGCGAACGGATTGACTAATCCGCAAAATTTCTGTTGCATCTGACAGTAGAAACTCGCCCGATTAGAACGGTATGCGTACTTTTCTCCTAGGCCGTTCTAGTTATTCGTTTCGAGCATCAGAACTGCGAAAATTTTGAGTTTCTCAAGCGTTTCTTACCTCCAAACTGCCATATCTCGCGAACGGATTGACCAATCCGCAAAGTTTCTGTTGCATCTGAAAGTAGAAACTCGCCCGATTACAACGGTATGCGTACTTTTCACCTAGGCCGTTGTAGTTATTCGTTTCGAGCATGAGAACTGCGAAAATTTTGGGTTTCCCAAGCGTTGCTTACTTCCAAACTGCCATATCTCGCGAACGGTTTGACCAATCCGCAAAATTTCTGTTGCATCTGAAAGTAGAAACTCGCCCGATTACAACGGTATGCGTACTTTTTCCCTAGGCCGTTCTGGTTATTCGTTTCGAGCATCAGAACTGCGAAAATTTTGAGTTTCTCAAGCGTTTCTTACCTCCAAACTGCCATATCTCGCGAACGGATTGACCAATCCGCAAAGTTTCTGTTGCATCTGAAAGTAGAAACTCGCCCGATTACAACGGTATGCGTACTTTTTCCCTAGGCCGTTCTGGTTATTCGTTTCGAGCATCAGAACTGTGAAAATTTTGAGTTTCTCAAACGTTTCTTACCTCCAAACTGCCATATCTCGCGAACGGATTGACCAATCCGCAAAATTTCTGTTGCATCTGAAAGTAGAAACTCGCCCGATTACAACGGTAGGCGTACTTTTCCCCTAGACCGTTCTAGTTATGCTTGTCGAGCATCAGAACTGTGAAAATTTTGAGTTTCTCAACCGTTTCTTACCTCCAAACTGCCATATCTCGCGAACGGATTGACCAATCCGCAAAATTTCTGTTGCATCTGAAAGTAGAAAGTCGCCCGATTGCAACGGTATGCGTACATTTCCCCTAGACCGTTCTAGTTATGCTTGTCGAGCATCAGAACTGCGATAATTTTCAGTTTCTCAAGCGTTTCTTACCTCCAAACTGCCATATCTCGCGAACGGATTGACTAATCCGCAAAATTTCTGTTGCATCTGAAAGTAGAAACTCGCCCGATTACAACGGTATGCGTACTTTTCCCCTAGGCCGTTGTAGTTATTCGTTTCGAGCATCAGAACTGCAAAAATGTTGAGTTTCTCAAGCGTTTCTTACCTACAAACTGCCATATCTCGCGAACGGATTGACCAATCCGCAAAATTTCTGTTGCATCTGACAGTAGGAACTCGCCCGATTACAACGGCATGCGTACTTTTCCCCTAGGCCGTTCTAGTTATTCGTTTCGAGCATCAGAACTGCGAAAATGTTGAGTTTCTCAAGCGTTTCTTACCTACAAACTGCCATATCTCGCGAACGGATTGACCAATCCGCAAAATTTCTGTTGCATCTGAAAGTAGAAACTCGCCCGATTACAACGGTATGCGTACTTTTCCCCTAGGCCGTTGTAGTTATACGTTTCGAGCATGAGAACTGCGAAAATTTTGTGTTTCCCAAGCGTTGCTTACCTCCAAACTGCCATATCTCGCGAACGGATTGACCAAACCGCAAAATTTCTGTTGCATCTGAAAGTAGAAACTCGCCCGATTACAACCGTATGCGTACTTTTCCCCTAGGCCGTTCTAGTTATTCGTTTCGAGCATCAGAACTGCGAAAATGTTGAGTTTCTCGAGCGTTTCTTACCTACAAACTGCCATATCTCGCGAACGGATTGACCAATCCGCAAAATTTCTGTTGCATCTGAAAGTAGAAACTCGCCCGATTACAACGGTATGCGCACTTTTCTCCTAGGCCGTTGTAGTTATACGTTTCGAGCATGAGAACTGCGAAAATTTTGGGTTTCCCAAGCGTTGCTTACCTCCAAACTGCCATATCTCGCGAACGGACTGACCAATCCGCAAAATTTCTGTTGCATCTGAAAGTAGAAACTCGCCCGAGTACAACGGTATGCGTACTTTTCCCCTAGGCCGTTCTCGTTATTCGTTTCAAGCATCAGAACTGTGAAAATTTTGAGTTTCTCAACCGTTTCTTACCTCCAAACTGCCATATCTCGCGAACGGATTGACCAATCCTCAAAATTTCTGTTGCATCTGAAAGTAGAAACTCGCCCAATTACAACGGTATGCGTACTTTTCCCCTAGTCCGTTCTAGTTATTCGTTTCGAGCATCAGAACTGCGAAAATTTTGAGTTTCTCAAGCGTTTCTTACCTACAAACTGCCATATCTCGCGAACGGATTGACCAATCCGCAAAATTTCTGTTGCATCTGAAAGTAGAAAGTCGCCCGATTACAACGGTATGCGTACTTTTCCCCTAGACCGTTCTAGTTATGCTTGTCGAGCATCAGAACTGCGAAAATTTTGAGTTTCTCAAGCGTTTCTTACCTCCAAACTGCCATATCTCGCGAACGGATTGACTAATCCGCAAAATTTCTGTTGCATCTGACAGTAGAAACTCGCCCGATTAGAACGGTATGCGTACTTTTCTCCTAGGCCGTTCTAGTTATTCGTTTCGAGCATCAGAACTGCGAAAATTTTGAGTTTCTCAAGCGTTTCTTACCTCTAAACTGCCATATCTCGCGAACGGATTGACCAATCCGCAAAATTTCTGTTGCATCTGAAAGTAGAAACTCGCCCGATTACAACGGTATGCGTACTTTTCCCCTAGGCCGTTGTAGTTATTCGTTTCGAGCATGAGAACTGCGAAAATTTTGGGTTTCCCAAGCGTTGCTTACTTCCAAACTGCCATATCTCGCGAACGGTTTGACCAATCCGCAAAATTTCTGTTGCATCTGAAAGTAGAAACTCGCCCGATTACAACGGTATGCGTACTTTTTCCCTAGGCCGTTCTGGTTATTCGTTTCGAGCATCAGAACTGTGAAAATTTTGAGTTTCTCAACCGTTTCTTACATCCAAACTGCCATATCTCGCGAACGGATTGACCAATCCGCAAAATTTCTGTTGCATCTGAAAGTAGAAACTCGCCCGATTACAACGGTATGCGTACTTTTCCCCTTGTCCGTTCTAGTTATTCGTTTCGAGCATCAGAACTGTGAAAATTTTGAGTTTCTCAAGCGTTTCTTACCTCCAAACTGCCATATCTCGCGAACGGATTGACCAATCCGCAAAATTTCTGTTGCATCTGAAAGTAGAAACTCGCCCGATTACAACGGTAGGCGTACTTTTCCCGTAGGCCGTTGTAGTTATTCGTTTCGAGCATGAGAACTTCGAAAATTTTGTGTTTCTCAAGCGTTGCTTACCTCCAAACTGCCATATCTCGCGAACGGATTGACCGATCCGCAAAATTCCTTTTGCATCTGAAAGTAGAAACTCGCCCGATTACAACGGTATGCGTACTTTTCTCCTAGGCCGTTGTAGTTATACGTTTCGAGCATGAGAACTGCGAAAATTTTGGGTTTCCCAAGCGTTGCTTACCTCCAAACTGCCATATCTCGCGAACGGATTGACCAATCCGCAAAATTTCTGTTGCATCTGAAAGTAGAAACTCGCCCGAGTACAACGGTATGCGTACTTTTCCCCTAGGCCGTTCTGGTTATTCGTTTCAAGCATCAGAACTGTGAAAATTTTGAGTTTCTCAACCGTTTCTTACCTCCAAACTGCCATATCTCGCGAACGGATTGACCAATCCTCAAAATTTCTGTTGCATCTGAAAGTAGAAACTCGCCCGATTACAACGGTATGCGTACTTTTCCCCTAGTCCGTTCTAGTTATTCGTTTCGAGCATCAGAACTGCGAAAATTTTGAGTTTCTCAAGCGTTTCTTACCTCCAAACTGCCATATCTCGCGAACGGATTGACCAATCCGCAAAATTTCTGTTGCATCTGAAAGTAGAAACTCGCCCGATTACAACGGTATGCGTACTTTTCCCCTAGGCCGTTCTAGTTATTCGTTTCGAGCATCAGAACTGCAAAAATGTTGAGTTTCTCAAGCGTTTCTTACCTACAAACTGCCATATCTCGCGAACGGATTGACCAATCCGCAAAATTTCTGTTGCATCTGAAAGTAGAAAGTCGCCCGATTACAACGGTATGCGTACTTTTCCCCTAGACCGTTCTAGTTATGCTTGTCGAGCATCAGAACTGCGAAAATTTTGAGATTCTCAAGCGTTTCTTACATCCAAACTGCCATATCTCGCGAACGGATTGACTAATCCGCAAAATTTCTGTTGCATCTGACAGTAGAAACTCGCCCGATTAGAACGGTATGCGTACTTTTCTCCTAGGCCGTTCTAGTTATTCGTTTCGAGCATCAGAACTGCGAAAATTTTGAGTTTCTCAAGCGTTTCTTACCTCCAAACTGCCATATCTCGCGAACGGATTGACCAATCCGCAAAGTTTCTGTTGCATCTGAAAGTAGAAACTCGCCCGATTACAACGGTATGCGTACTTTTCACCTAGGCCGTTGTAGTTATTCGTTTCGAGCATGAGAACTGCGAAAATTTTGGGTTTCCCAAGCGTTGCTTACTTCCAAACTGCCATATCTCGCGAACGGTTTGACCAATCCGCAAAATTTCTGTTGCATCTGAAAGTAGAAACTCGCCCGATTACAACGGTATGCGTACTTTTTCCCTAGGCCGTTCTGGTTATTCGTTTCGAGCATCAGAACTGTGAAAATTTTGAGTTTCTCAAACGTTTCTTACCTCCAAACTGCCATATCTCGCGAACGGATTGACCAATCCGCAAAATTTCTGTTGCATCTGAAAGTAGAAACTCGCCCGATTACAACGGTATGCGTACTTTTCCCCTTGTCCGTTCTAGTTATTCGTTTCGAGCATCAGAACTTTGAAAATTTTGAGTTTCTCAAGCGTTTCTTACCTCCAAACTGCCATATCTCGCGAACGGATTGACCAATCCGCAAAATTTCTGTTGCATCTGAAAGTAGAAACTCGCCCGATTACAACGGTAGGCGTACTTTTCCCCTAGACCGTTCTAGTTATGCTTGTCGAGCATCAGAACTGTGAAAATTTTGAGTTTCTCAACCGTTTCTTACCTCCAAACTGCCATATCTCGCGAACGGATTGACCAATCCGCAAAATTTCTGTTGCATCTGAAAGTAGAAAGTCGCCCGATTGCAACGGTATGCGTACATTTCCCCTAGACCGTTCTAGTTATGCTTGTCGAGCATCAGAACTGCGATAATTTTCAGTTTCTCAAGCGTTTCTTACCTCCAAACTGCCATATCTCGCGAACGGATTGACTAATCCGCAAAATTTCTGTTGCATCTGAAAGTAGAAACTCGCCCGATTACAACGGTATGCGTACTTTTCCCCTAGGCCGTTGTAGTTATTCGTTTCGAGCATCAGAACTGCAAAAATGTTGAGTTTCTCAAGCGTTTCTTACCTCCAAACTGCCATATCTCGCGAACGGATTGACCAATCCGCAAAATTTCTGTTGCATCTGAAAGTAGAAACTCGCCCGATTACAACGGTATGCGTACTTTTCCCCTAGGCCGTTGTAGTTATACGTTTCGAGCATGAGAACTGCGAAAATTTTGTGTTTCCCAAGCGTTGCTTACCTCCAAACTGCCATATCTCGCGAACGGATTGACCAAACCGCAAAATTTCTGTTGCATCTGAAAGTAGAAACTCGCCCGATTACAACCGTATGCGTACTTTTCCCCTAGGCCGTTCTAGTTATTCGTTTCGAGCATCAGAACTGCGAAAATGTTGAGTTTCTCGAGCGTTTCTTACCTACAAACTGCCATATCTCGCGAACGGATTGACCAATCCGCAAAATTTCTGTTGCATCTGAAAGTAGAAACTCGCCCGATTACAACGGTATGCGCACTTTTCTCCTAGGCCGTTGTAGTTATACGTTTCGAGCATGAGAACTGCGAAAATTTTGGGTTTCCCAAGCGTTGCTTACCTCCAAACTGCCATATCTCGCGAACGGACTGACCAATCCGCAAAATTTCTGTTGCATCTGAAAGTAGAAACTCGCCCGAGTACAACGGTATGCGTACTTTTCCCCTAGGCCGTTCTCGTTATTCGTTTCAAGCATCAGAACTGTGAAAATTTTGAGTTTCTCAACCGTTTCTTACCTCCAAACTGCCATATCTCGCGAACGGATTGACCAATCCTCAAAATTTCTGTTGCATCTGAAAGTAGAAACTCGCCCAATTACAACGGTATGCGTACTTTTCCCCTAGTCCGTTCTAGTTATTCGTTTCGAGCATCAGAACTGCGAAAATTTTGAGTTTCTCAAGCGTTTCTTACCTACAAACTGCCATATCTCGCGAACGGATTGACCAATCCGCAAAATTTCTGTTGCATCTGAAAGTAGAAAGTCGCCCGATTACAACGGTATGCGTACTTTTCCCCTAGACCGTTCTAGTTATGCTTGTCGAGCATCAGAACTGCGAAAATTTTGAGTTTCTCAAGCGTTTCTTACCTCCAAACTGCCATATCTCGCGAACGGATTGACTAATCCGCAAAATTTCTGTTGCATCTGACAGTAGAAACTCGCCCGATTAGAACGGTATGCGTACTTTTCTCCTAGGCCGTTCTAGTTATTCGTTTCGAGCATCAGAACTGCGAAAATTTTGAGTTTCTCAAGCGTTTCTTACCTCTAAACTGCCATATCTCGCGAACGGATTGACCAATCCGCAAAATTTCTGTTGCATCTGAAAGTAGAAACTCGCCCGATTACAACGGTATGCGTACTTTTCCCCTAGGCCGTTGTAGTTATTCGTTTCGAGCATGAGAACTGCGAAAATTTTGGGTTTCCCAAGCGTTGCTTACTTCCAAACTGCCATATCTCGCGAACGGTTTGACCAATCCGCAAAATTTCTGTTGCATCTGAAAGTAGAAACTCGCCCGATTACAACGGTATGCGTACTTTTTCCCTAGGCCGTTCTGGTTATTCGTTTCGAGCATCAGAACTGTGAAAATTTTGAGTTTCTCAACCGTTTCTTACATCCAAACTGCCATATCTCGCGAACGGATTGACCAATCCGCAAAATTTCTGTTGCATCTGAAAGTAGAAACTCGCCCGATTACAACGGTATGCGTACTTTTCCCCTTGTCCGTTCTAGTTATTCGTTTCGAGCATCAGAACTGTGAAAATTTTGAGTTTCTCAAGCGTTTCTTACCTCCAAACTGCCATATCTCGCGAACGGATTGACCAATCCGCAAAATTTCTGTTGCATCTGAAAGTAGAAACTCGCCCGATTACAACGGTAGGCGTACTTTTCCCGTAGGCCGTTGTAGTTATTCGTTTCGAGCATGAGAACTTCGAAAATTTTGTGTTTCTCAAGCGTTGCTTACCTCCAAACTGCCATATCTCGCGAACGGATTGACCGATCCGCAAAATTCCTTTTGCATCTGAAAGTAGAAACTCGCCCGATTACAACGGTATGCGTACTTTTCTCCTAGGCCGTTGTAGTTATACGTTTCGAGCATGAGAACTGCGAAAATTTTGGGTTTCCCAAGCGTTGCTTACCTCCAAACTGCCATATCTCGCGAACGGATTGACCAATCCGCAAAATTTCTGTTGCATCTGAAAGTAGAAACTCGCCCGAGTACAACGGTATGCGTACTTTTCCCCTAGGCCGTTCTGGTTATTCGTTTCAAGCATCAGAACTGTGAAAATTTTGAGTTTCTCAACCGTTTCTTACCTCCAAACTGCCATATCTCGCGAACGGATTGACCAATCCTCAAAATTTCTGTTGCATCTGAAAGTAGAAACTCGCCCGATTACAACGGTATGCGTACTTTTCCCCTAGTCCGTTCTAGTTATTCGTTTCGAGCATCAGAACTGCGAAAATTTTGAGTTTCTCAAGCGTTTCTTACCTCCAAACTGCCATATCTCGCGAACGGATTGACCAATCCGCAAAATTTCTGTTGCATCTGAAAGTAGAAACTCGCCCGATTACAACGGTATGCGTACTTTTCCCCTAGGCCGTTCTAGTTATTCGTTTCGAGCATCAGAACTGCAAAAATGTTGAGTTTCTCAAGCGTTTCTTACCTACAAACTGCCATATCTCGCGAACGGATTGACCAATCCGCAAAATTTCTGTTGCATCTGAAAGTAGAAAGTCGCCCGATTACAACGGTATGCGTACTTTTTCCCTAGACCGTTCTAGTTATGCTTGTCGAGCATCAGAACTGCGAAAATTTTGAGATTCTCAAGCGTTTCTTACATCCAAACTGCCATATCTCGCGAACGGATTGACTAATCCGCAAAATTTCTGTTGCATCTGACAGTAGAAACTCGCCCGATTAGAACGGTATGCGTACTTTTCTCCTAGGCCGTTCTAGTTATTCGTTTCGAGCATCAGAACTGCGAAAATTTTGAGTTTCTCAAGCGTTTCTTACCTCCAAACTGCCATATCTCGCGAACGGATTGACCAATCCGCAAAGTTTCTGTTGCATCTGAAAGTAGAAACTCGCCCGATTACAACGGTATGCGTACTTTTCACCTAGGCCGTTGTAGTTATTCGTTTCGAGCATGAGAACTGCGAAAATTTTGGGTTTCCCAAGCGTTGCTTACTTCCAAACTGCCATATCTCGCGAACGGTTTGACCAATCCGCAAAATTTCTGTTGCATCTGAAAGTAGAAACTCGCCCGATTACAACGGTATGCGTACTTTTTCCCTAGGCCGTTCTGGTTATTCGTTTCGAGCATCAGAACTGTGAAAATTTTGAGTTTCTCAAACGTTTCTTACCTCCAAACTGCCATATCTCGCGAACGGATTGACCAATCCGCAAAATTTCTGTTGCATCTGAAAGTAGAAACTCGCCCGATTACAACGGTATGCGTACTTTTCCCCTTGTCCGTTCTAGTTATTCGTTTCGAGCATCAGAACTTTGAAAATTTTGAGTTTCTCAAGCGTTTCTTACCTCCAAACTGCCATATCTCGCGAACGGATTGACCAATCCGCAAAATTTCTGTTGCATCTGAAAGTAGAAACTCGCCCGATTACAACGGTAGGCGTACTTTTCCCCTAGACCGTTCTAGTTATGCTTGTCGAGCATCAGAACTGTGAAAATTTTGAGTTTCTCAACCGTTTCTTACCTCCAAACTGCCATATCTCGCGAACGGATTGACCAATCCGCAAAATTTCTGTTGCATCTGAAAGTAGAAAGTCGCCCGATTGCAACGGTATGCGTACATTTCCCCTAGACCGTTCTAGTTATGCTTGTCGAGCATCAGAACTGCGATAATTTTCAGTTTCTCAAGCGTTTCTTACCTCCAAACTGCCATATCTCGCGAACGGATTGACTAATCCGCAAAATTTCTGTTGCATCTGAAAGTAGAAACTCGCCCGATTACAACGGTATGCGTACTTTTCCCCTAGGCCGTTGTAGTTATTCGTTTCGAGCATCAGAACTGCAAAAATGTTGAGTTTCTCAAGCGTTTCTTACCTACAAACTGCCATATCTCGCGAACGGATTGACCAATCCGCAAAATTTCTGTTGCATCTGACAGTAGGAACTCGCCCGATTACAACGGCATGCGTACTTTTCCCCTAGGCCGTTCTAGTTATTCGTTTCGAGCATCAGAACTGCGAAAATGTTGAGTTTCTCAAGCGTTTCTTACCTACAAACTGCCATATCTCGCGAACGGATTGACCAATCCGCAAAATTTCTGTTGCATCTGAAAGTAGAAACTCGCCCGATTACAACGGTATGCGTACTTTTCCCCTAGGCCGTTGTAGTTATACGTTTCGAGCATGAGAACTGCGAAAATTTTGTGTTTCCCAAGCGTTGCTTACCTCCAAACTGCCATATCTCGCGAACGGATTGACCAAACCGCAAAATTTCTGTTGCATCTGAAAGTAGAAACTCGCCCGATTACAACCGTATGCGTACTTTTCCCCTAGGCCGTTCTAGTTATTCGTTTCGAGCATCAGAACTGCGAAAATGTTGAGTTTCTCGAGCGTTTCTTACCTACAAACTGCCATATCTCGCGAACGGATTGACCAATCCGCAAAATTTCTGTTGCATCTGAAAGTAGAAACTCGCCCGATTACAACGGTATGCGTACTTTTCCCCTAGACCGTTCTAGTTATGCTTGTCGAGCATCAGAACTGTGAAAATTTTGAGTTTCTCAAGCGTTTCTTACATCCAAATTGCCATATCTCGCGAACGGATTGACCAGTCCGCAAAATTTCTGTTGCATCTGAAAGTAGAAACTCGCCCGATTACCACGGTATGCGTACTTTTCCCCTAGGCCGTTGTAGTTATTCGTTTCGAGCATGAGAACTGCGAAAATTTTGGGTTTCTCAAGCGTTGCTTACCTCCAAACGGCCATATCTCGCGAACGGATTGACCAATCCGCAAAATTTCTGTTGCATCTGAAAGTAGAAACTCGCCCGATTACAACGGTATGCGTACTTATCCCCTAGGCCGTTCTGGTTATTCGTTTCGAGCATCAGAACTGTGAAAATTTTGAGTTTCTCAACCGTTTCTTACCTCCAAACTACCATATCTCGCGAACGGATTGACCAATCCGCAAAATTTCTGTTGCATCTGAGAGTAGAAACTCGCCCGATTACAACGGTATGCGTACTTTTCCCCTAGTCCGTTCTAGTTATTCGTTTCGAGCATCAGAACTGCGAAAATTTTGAGTTTCTCAAGCGTTTCTTACCTCCAAACTGCCATATCTCGCGAACGGATTGACCAATCCGCAAAATTTCTGTTGCATCTGAAAGTAGAAACTCGCCCGATTACAACGGTATGCGTACTTTTCCCCTAGGCCGTTCTAGTTATTCGTTTCGAGCATCAGAACTGCAAAAATGTTGAGTTTCTCAAGCGTTTCTTACCTACAAACTGCCATATCTCGCGAACGGATTGACCAATCCGCAAAATTTCTGTTGCATCTGAAAGTAGAAAGTCGCCCGATTACAACGGTATGCGTACTTTTCCCCTAGACCGTTCTAGTTATGCTTGTCGAGCATCAGAACTGCGAAAATTTTGAGTTTCTCAAGCGTTTCTTTCCTCCAAACTGCCATATCTCGCGAACGGATTGACCAATCCTCAAAATTTCTGTTGCATCTGAAAGTAGAAACTCGCCCGATTACAACGGTATGCGTACTTTTCCCCTAGTCCGTTCTAGTTATTCGTTTCGAGCATCAGAACTGCGAAAATTTTGAGTTTCTCAAGCGTTTCTTACCTCCAAACTGCCATATCTCGCGAACGGATTGACCAATCCGCAAAATTTCTGTTGCATCTGAAAGTAGAAACTCGCCCGATTACAACGGTATGCGTGCTTTTCCCCTAGGCCGTTGTAGTTATACGTTTCGAGCATGAGAACTGCGAAAATTTTGGGTTTCCCAAGCGTTGCTTACCTCCAAACTGCCATATCTCGCGAACGGATTGACCAATCCGCAAAATTTCTGTTTCATCTGAAAGTAGAAACTCGCCCGAGTACAACGGTATGCGTACTTTTCCCCTAGGCCGTTCTGGTTATTCGTTTCGAGCATCAGAACTGTGAAAATTTTGAGTTTCTCAACCGTTTCTTACCTCCAAACTGCCATATCTCGCGAACGGATTGACCAATCCTCAAAATTTCTGTTGCATCTGAAAGTAGAAACTCGCCCGATTACAACGGTATGCGTACTTTTCCCCTAGTCCGTTCTAGTTATTCGTTTCGAGCATCAGAACTGCGAAAATTTTGAGTTTCTCAAGCGTTTCTTACCTCCAAACTGCCATATCTCGCGAACGGATTGACCAATCCGCAAAATTTCTGTTGCATCTGAAAGTAGAAACTCGCCCGATTACAACGGTATGCGTACTTTTCCCCTAGGCCGTTGTAGTTATTCGTTTCGAGCATGAGAACTGCGAAAATTTTGGGTTTCTCAAGCGTTGCTTACCTCCAAACTGCCATATCTCGCGAACGGATTGACCAATCCGCAAAATTTCTGTTGCATCTGAAAGTAGAAACTCGCCCGATTACAACGGTATGCTTACTTATCCCCTAGGCCGTTCTGGTTATTCGTTTCGAGCATCAGAACTGTGAAAATTTTGAGTTTCTCAACCGTTTCTTACCTCCAAACTACCATATCTCGCGAACGGATTGACCAATCCGCAAAATTTCTGTTGCATCTGAAAGTAGAAACTCGCCCGATTACAACGGTATGCGTACTTTTCCCCTAGTCCGTTCTAGTTATTCGTTTCGAGCATCAGAACTGCGAAAATTTTGAGTTTCTCAAGCGTTTCTTACCTCCAAACTGCCATATCTCGCGAACGGATTGACCAATCCGCAAAATTTCTGTTGCATCTGAAAGTAGAAACTCGCTCGATTACAACGGTATGCGTACTTTTCCCCTAGGCCGTTCTGGTTATTCGTTTCAAGCATCAGAACTGTGAAAATTTTGAGTTTCTCAACCGTTTCTTACCTCAAAACTGCCATATCTCGCGAACGGATTGACCAATCCTCAAAATTTCTGTTGCATCTGAAAGTAGAAACTCGCCCGATTACAACGGTATGCGTACTTTTCCCCTAGTCCGTTCTAGTTATTCGTTTCGAGCATCAGAACTGCGAAAATTTTGAGTTTCTCAAGCGTTTCTTACCTCCAAACTGCCATATCTCGCGAACGGATTGACCAATCCGCAAAATTTCTGTTGCATCTGAAAGTAGAAACTCGCCCGATTACAACGGTATGCGTACTTTTCCCCTAGGCCGTTCTAGTTATTCGTTTCGAGCATCAGAACTGCAAAAATGTTGAGTTTCTCAAGCGTTTCTTACCTACAAACTGCCATATCTCGCGAACGGATTGACCAATCCGCAAAATTTCTGTTGCATCTGAAAGTAGAAAGTCGCCCGATTACAACGGTATGCGTACTTTTCCCCTAGACCGTTCTAGTTATGCTTGTCGAGCATCAGAACTGCGAAAATTTTGAGATTCTCAAGCGTTTCTTACCTCCAAACTGCCATATCTCGCGAACGGATTGACTAATCCGCAAAATTTCTGTTGCATCTGACAGTAGAAACTCGCCCGATTAGAACGGTATGCGTACTTTTCTCCTAGGCCGTTCTAGTTATTCGTTTCGAGCATCAGAACTGCGAAAATTTTGAGTTTCTCAAGCGTTTCTTACCTCCAAACTGCCATATCTCGCGAACGGATTGACCAATCCGCAAAGTTTCTGTTGCATCTGAAAGTAGAAACTCGCCCGATTACAACGATATGCGTGCTTTTCCCCTACTCCGTTCTAGTTATTCGTTTCGAGCATCAGAACTGCGAAAATTTTGAGTTTCTCAAGCGTTTCTTACCTCCAAACTGCCATATCTCGCGAACGGATTGACCAATCCGCAAAATTTCTGTTGCATCTGAAAGTAGAAACTCGCCCGATTACAACGGTATGCGTACTTTTCACCTAGGCCGTTGTAGTTATTCGTTTCGAGCATGAGAACTGCGAAAATTTTGGGTTTCCCAAGCGTTGCTTACTTCCAAACTGCCATATCTCGCGAACGGTTTGACCAATCCGCAAAATTTCTGTTGCATCTGAAAGTAGAAACTCGCCCGATTACAACGGTATGCGTACTTTTTCCCTAGGCCGTTCTGGTTATTCGTTTCGAGCATCAGAACTGTGAAAATTTTGAGTTTCTCAAACGTTTCTTACCTCCAAACTGCCATATCTCGCGAACGGATTGACCAATCCGCAAAATTTCTGTTGCATCTGAAAGTAGAAACTCGCCCGATTACAACGGTATGCGTACTTTTCCCCTTGTCCGTTCTAGTTATTCGTTTCGAGCATCAGAACTTTGAAAATTTTGAGTTTCTCAAGCGTTTCTTACCTCCAAACTGCCATATCTCGCGAACGGATTGACCAATCCGCAAAATTTCTGTTGCATCTGAAAGTAGAAACTCGCCCGATTACAACGGTAGGCGTACTTTTCCCCTAGACCGTTCTAGTTATGCTTGTCGAGCATCAGAACTGTGAAAATTTTGAGTTTCTCAACCGTTTCTTACCTCCAAACTGCCATATCTCGCGAACGGATTGACCAATCCGCAAAATTTCTGTTGCATCTGAAAGTAGAAAGTCGCCCGATTGCAACGGTATGCGTACATTTCCCCTAGACCGTTCTAGTTATGCTTGTCGAGCATCAGAACTGCGATAATTTTCAGTTTCTCAAGCGTTTCTTACCTCCAAACTGCCATATCTCGCGAACGGATTGACTAATCCGCAAAATTTCTGTTGCATCTGAAAGTAGAAACTCGCCCGATTACCACGGTATGCGTACTTTTCCCCTAGGCCGTTGTAGTTATTCGTTTCGAGCATGAGAACTGCGAAAATTTTGGGTTTCTCAAGCGTTGCTTACCTCCAAACGGCCATATCTCGCGAACGGATTGACCAATCCGCAAAATTTCTGTTGCATCTGAAAGTAGAAACTCGCCCGATTACAACGGTATGCGTACTTATCCCCTAGGCCGTTCTGGTTATTCGTTTCGAGCATCAGAACTGTGAAAATTTTGAGTTTCTCAACCGTTTCTTACCTCCAAACTACCATATCTCGCGAACGGATTGACCAATCCGCAAAATTTCTGTTGCATCTGAAAGTAGAAACTCGCCCGATTACAACGGTATGCGTACTTTTCCCCTAGTCCGTTCTAGTTATTCGTTTCGAGCATCAGAACTGCGAAAATTTTGAGTTTCTCAAGCGTTTCTTACCTCCAAACTGCCATATCTCGCGAACGGATTGACCAATCCGCAAAATTTCTGTTGCATCTGAAAGTAGAAACTCGCCCGATTACAACGGTATGCGTACTTTTCCCCTAGGCCGTTCTAGTTATTCGTTTCGAGCATCAGAACTGCAAAAATGTTGAGTTTCTCAAGCGTTTCTTACCTACAAACTGCCATATCTCGCGAACGGATTGACCAATCCGCAAAATTTCTGTTGCATCTGAAAGTAGAAAGTCGCCCGATTACAACGGTATGCGTACTTTTCCCCTAGACCGTTCTAGTTATGCTTGTCGAGCATCAGAACTGCGAAAATTTTGAGTTTCTCAAGCGTTTCTTTCCTCCAAACTGCCATATCTCGCGAACGGATTGACCAATCCTCAAAATTTCTGTTGCATCTGAAAGTAGAAACTCGCCCGATTACAACGGTATGCGTACTTTTCCCCTAGTCCGTTCTAGTTATTCGTTTCGAGCATCAGAACTGCGAAAATTTTGAGTTTCTCAAGCGTTTCTTACCTCCAAACTGCCATATCTCGCGAACGGATTGACCAATCCGCAAAATTTCTGTTGCATCTGAAAGTAGAAACTCGCCCGAATACAACGGTATGCGTGCTTTTCCCCTAGGCCGTTGTAGTTATACGTTTCGAGCATGAGAACTGCGAAAATTTTGGGTTTCCCAAGCGTTGCTTACCTCCAAACTGCCATATCTCGCGAACGGATTGACCAATCCGCAAAATTTCTGTTTCATCTGAAAGTAGAAACTCGCCCGAGTACAACGGTATGCGTACTTTTCCCCTAGGCCGTTCTGGTTATTCGTTTCGAGCATCAGAACTGTGAAAATTTTGAGTTTCTCAACCGTTTCTTACCTCCAAACTGCCATATCTCGCGAACGGATTGACCAATCCTCAAAATTTCTGTTGCATCTGAAAGTAGAAACTCGCCCGATTACAACGGTATGCGTACTTTTCCCCTAGTCCGTTCTAGTTATTCGTTTCGAGCATCAGAACTGCGAAAATTTTGAGTTTCTCAAGCGTTTCTTACCTCCAAACTGCCATATCTCGCGAACGGATTGACCAATCCGCAAAATTTCTGTTGCATCTGAAAGTAGAAACTCGCCCGATTACAACGGTATGCGTACTTTTCCCCTAGGCCGTTGTAGTTATTCGTTTCGAGCATGAGAACTGCGAAAATTTTGGGTTTCTCAAGCGTTGCTTACCTCCAAACTGCCATATCTCGCGAACGGATTGACCAATCCGCAAAATTTCTGTTGCATCTGAAAGTAGAAACTCGCCCGATTACAACGGTATGCTTACTTATCCCCTAGGCCGTTCTGGTTATTCGTTTCGAGCATCAGAACTGTGAAAATTTTGAGTTTCTCAACCGTTTCTTACCTCCAAACTACCATATCTCGCGAACGGATTGACCAATCCGCAAAATTTCTGTTGCATCTGAAAGTAGAAACTCGCCCGATTACAACGGTATGCGTACTTTTCCCCTAGTCCGTTCTAGTTATTCGTTTCGAGCATCAGAACTGCGAAAATTTTGAGTTTCTCAAGCGTTTCTTACCTCCAAACTGCCATATCTCGCGAACGGATTGACCAATCCGCAAAATTTCTGTTGCATCTGAAAGTAGAAACTCGCTCGATTACAACGGTATGCGTACTTTTCCCCTAGGCCGTTCTGGTTATTCGTTTCAAGCATCAGAACTGTGAAAATTTTGAGTTTCTCAACCGTTTCTTACCTCCAAACTGCCATATCTCGCGAACGGATTGACCAATCCTCAAAATTTCTGTTGCATCTGAAAGTAGAAACTCGCCCGATTACAACGGTATGCGTACTTTTCCCCTAGTCCGTTCTAGTTATTCGTTTCGAGCATCAGAACTGCGAAAATTTTGAGTTTCTCAAGCGTTTCTTACCTCCAAACTGCCATATCTCGCGAACGGATTGACCAATCAGCAAAATTTCTGTTGCATCTGAAAGTAGAAACTCGCCCGATTACAACGGTATGCGTACTTTTCCCCTAGGCCGTTCTAGTTATTCGTTTCGAGCATCAGAACTGCAAAAATGTTGAGTTTCTCAAGCGTTTCTTACATACAAACTGCCATATCTCGCGAACGGATTGACCAATCCGCAAAATTTCTGTTGCATCTGAAAGTAGAAAGTCGCCCGATTACAACGGTATGCGTACTTTTCCCCTAGACCGTTCTAGTTATGCTTGTCGAGCATCAGAACTGCGAAAATTTTGAGATTCTCAAGCGTTTCTTACCTCCAAACTGCCATATCTCGCGAACGGATTGACTAATCCGCAAAATTTCTGTTGCATCTGACAGTAGAAACTCGCCCGATTAGAACGGTATGCGTACTTTTCTCCTAGGCCGTTCTAGTTATTCGTTTCGAGCATCAGAACTGCGAAAATTTTGAGTTTCTCAAGCGTTTCTTACCTCCAAACTGCCATATCTCGCGAACGGATTGACCAATCCGCAAAGTTTCTGTTGCATCTGAAAGTAGAAACTCGCCCGATTACAACGGTATGCGTGCTTTTCCCCTACTCCGTTCTAGTTATTCGTTTCGAGCATCAGAACTGCGAAAATTTTGAGTTTCTCAAGCGTTTCTTACCTCCAAACTGCCATATCTCGCGAACGGATTGACCAATCCGCAAAATTTCTGTTGCATCTGAAAGTAGAAACTCGCCCGATTACAACGGTATGCGTACTTTTCACCTAGGCCGTTGTAGTTATTCGTTTCGAGCATGAGAACTACGAAAATTTTGGGTTTCCCAAGCGTTGCTTACTTCCAAACTGCCATATCTCGCGAACGGTTTGACCAATCCGCAAAATTTCTGTTGCATCTGAAAGTAGAAACTCGCCCGATTACAACGGTATGCGTACTTTTTCCCTAGGCCGTTCTGGTTATTCGTTTCGAGCATCAGAACTGTGAAAATTTTGAGTTTCTCAAACGTTTCTTACCTCCAAACTGCCATATCTCGCGAACGGATTGACCAATCCGCAAAATTTCTGTTGCATCTGAAAGTAGAAACTCGCCCGATTACAACGGTATGCGTACTTTTCCCCTTGTCCGTTCTAGTTATTCGTTTCGAGCATCAGAACTGCGAAAATGTTGAGTTTCTCAAGCGTTTCTTACCTACAAACTGCCATATCTCGCGAACGGATTGACCAATCCGCAAAATTTCTGTTGCATCTGAAAGTAGAAACTCGCCCGATTACAACGGTATGCGTACTTTTCCCCTAGGCCGTTGTAGTTATACGTTTCGAGCATGAGAACTGCGAAAATTTTGTGTTTCCCAAGCGTTGCTTACCTCCAAACTGCCATATCTCGCGAACGGATTGACCAAACCGCAAAATTTCTGTTGCATCTGAAAGTAGAAACTCGCCCGATTACAACCGTATGCGTACTTTTCCCCTAGGCCGTTCTAGTTATTCGTTTCGAGCATCAGAACTGCGAAAATGTTGAGTTTCTCGAGCGTTTCTTACCTACAAACTGCCATATCTCGCGAACGGATTGACCAATCCGCAAAATTTCTGTTGCATCTGAAAGTAGAAACTCGCCCGATTACAACGCTATGCGTACTTTTCCCCTAGACCGTTCTAGTTATGCTTGTCGAGCATCAGAACTGTGAAAATTTTGAGTTTCTCAAGCGTTTCTTACATCCAAATTGCCATATCTCGCGAACGGATTGACCAGTCCGCAAAATTTCTGTTGCATCTGAAAGTAGAAATTCGCCCGATTACAACGGTATGCGTACTTTTCCCCTAGGCCGTTGTAGTTATTCGTTTCGAGCATGAGAACTGCGAAAATTTTGGGTTTCTCAAGCGTTGCTTACCTCCAAACTGCCATATCTCGCGAACGGATTGACCAATCCGCAAAATTTCTGTTGCATCTGAAAGTAGAAAGTCGCCCGATTACAACGGTATGCGTACTTTTCCCCTAGGCCGTTCTGGTTATTCGTTTCGAGCATCAGAACTGTGAAAATTTTGAGTTTCTCAAGCGTTTCTTACCTCCAAACTGCCATATCTCGCGAACGGATTGACCAATCCGCAAAATTTCTGTTGCATCTGAGAGTAGAAACTCGCCCGATTACAACGGTATGCGTACTTTTCCCCTAGTCCGTTCTAGTTATTCGTTTCGAGCATCAGAACTGCGAAAATTTTGAGTTTCTCAAGCGTTTCTTACCTCCAAACTGCCATATCTCGCGAACGGATTGACCAATCCGCAAAATTTCTGTTGCATCTGAAAGTAGAAACTCGCCCGATTACAACGGTATGCGTACTTTTCCCCTAGGCCGTTGTAGTTATTCGTTTCGAGCATGAGAACTTCGAAAATTTTGAGTTTCTCAAGCGTTGCTTACCTCCAAACTGCCATATCTCGCGAACGGATTGACCGATCCGCAAAATTCCTGTTGCATCTGAAAGTAGAAACTCGCCCGATTACAACGGTATGCGTACTTTTCCCCTAGACCGTTCTAGTTATGCTTGTCGAGCATCAGAACTGTGAAAATTTTGAGTTTCTCAACCGTTTCTTACCTCCAAACTGCCATATCACGCGAACGGATTGACCAATCCGCAAAATTTCTGTTGCATCTGAAAGTAGAAAGTCGCCCGATTACAACGGTATGCGTACTTTTCCCCTAGGCCGTTCTAGTTATTCGTTTCGAGCATCAGAACTGCAAAAATGTTGAGTTTCTCAAGCGTTTCTTACCTACAAACTGCCATATCTCGCGAACGGATTGACCAATCCGCAAAATTTCTGTTGCATCTGAAAGTAGATAGTCGCCCGATTACAACGGTATGCGTACTTTTCCCCTAGACCGTTCTAGTTATGCTTGTCGAGCATCAGAACTGCGAAAATTTTGAGTTTCTCAAGCGTTTCTTACCTCCAAACTGCCATATCTCGCGAACGGATTGACTAATCCGCAAAATTTCTGTTGCATCTGACAGTAGAAACTCGCCCGATTAGAACGGTATGCGTACTTTTCTCCTAGGCCGTTCTAGTTATTCGTTTCGAGCATCAGAACTGCGAAAATTTTGAGTTTCTCAAGCGTTTCTTACCTCCAAACTGCCATATCTCGCGAACGGATTGACCAATCCGCAAAGTTTCTGTTGCATCTGAAAGTAGAAACTCGCCCGATTACAACGGTATGCGTACTTTTCCCCTACTCCGTTCTAGTTATTCGTTTCGAGCATCAGAACTGCGAAAATTTTGAGTTTCTCAAGCGTTTCTTACCTCCAAACTGCCATATCTCGCGAACGGATTGACCAATCCGCAAAATTTCTGTTGCATCTGAAAGTAGAAACTCGCCCGATTACAACGGTATGCGTACTTCTCCCCTAGGCCGTTGTAGTTATTCGTTTCGAGCATGAGAACTTCGAAAATTTTGAGTTTCTCAAGCGTTGCTTACCTCCAAACTGCCATATCTCGCGAACGGATTGACCGATCCGCAAAATTTCTGTTGCATCTGACAGTAGGAACTCGCCCGATTACAACGGCATGCGTACTTTTCCCCTAGGCCGTTCTAGTTATTCGTTTCGAGCATCAGAACTGCGAAAATGTTGAGTTTCTCAAGCGTTTCTTACCTACAAACTGCCATATCTCGCGAACGGATTGACCAATCCGCAAAATTTCTGTTGCATCTGAAAGTAGAAACTCGCCCGATTACAACGGTATGCGTACTTTTCCCCTAGGCCGTTGTAGTTATACGTTTCGAGCATGAGAACTGCGAAAATTTTGTGTTTCCCAAGCGTTGCTTACCTCCAAACTGCCATATCTCGCGAACGGATTGACCAAACCGCAAAATTTCTGTTGCATCTGAAAGTAGAAACTCGCCCGATTACAACCGTATGCGTACTTTTCCCCTAGGCCGTTCTAGTTATTCGTTTCGAGCATCAGAACTGCGAAAATGTTGAGTTTCTCGAGCGTTTCTTACCTACAAACTGCCATATCTCGCGAACGGATTGACCAATCCGCAAAATTTCTGTTGCATCTGAAAGTAGAAACTCGCCCGATTACAACGCTATGCGTACTTTTCCCCTAGACCGTTCTAGTTATGCTTGTCGAGCATCAGAACTGTGAAAATTTTGAGTTTCTCAAGCGTTTCTTACATCCAAATTGCCATATCTCGCGAACGGATTGACCAGTCCGCAAAATTTCTGTTGCATCTGAAAGTAGAAATTCGCCCGATTACAACGGTATGCGTACTTTTCCCCTAGGCCGTTGTAGTTATTCGTTTCGAGCATGAGAACTGCGAAAATTTTGGGTTTCTCAAGCGTTGCTTACCTCCAAACTGCCATATCTCGCGAACGGATTGACCAATCCGCAAAATTTCTGTTGCATCTGAAAGTAGAAAGTCGCCCGATTACAACGGTATGCGTACTTTTCCCCTAGGCCGTTCTGGTTATTCGTTTCGAGCATCAGAACTGTGAAAATTTTGAGTTTCTCAAGCGTTTCTTACCTCCAAACTGCCATATCTCGCGAACGGATTGACCAATCCGCAAAATTTCTGTTGCATCTGAGAGTAGAAACTCGCCCGATTACAACGGTATGCGTACTTTTCCCCTAGTCCGTTCTAGTTATTCGTTTCGAGCATCAGAACTGCGAAAATTTTGAGTTTCTCAAGCGTTTCTTACCTCCAAACTGCCATATCTCGCGAACGGATTGACCAATCCGCAAAATTTCTGTTGCATCTGAAAGTAGAAACTCGCCCGATTACAACGGTATGCGTACTTTTCCCCTAGGCCGTTGTAGTTATTCGTTTCGAGCATGAGAACTTCGAAAATTTTGAGTTTCTCAAGCGTTGCTTACCTCCAAACTGCCATATCTCGCGAACGGATTGACCGATCCGCAAAATTCCTGTTGCATCTGAAAGTAGAAACTCGCCCGATTACAACGGTATGCGTACTTTTCCCCTAGACCGTTCTAGTTATGCTTGTCGAGCATCAGAACTGTGAAAATTTTGAGTTTCTCAACCGTTTCTTACCTCCAAACTGCCATATCACGCGAACGGATTGACCAATCCGCAAAATTTCTGTTGCATCTGAAAGTAGAAAGTCGCCCGATTACAACGGTATGCGTACTTTTCCCCTAGGCCGTTCTAGTTATTCGTTTCGAGCATCAGAACTGCAAAAATGTTGAGTTTCTCAAGCGTTTCTTACCTACAAACTGCCATATCTCGCGAACGGATTGACCAATCCGCAAAATTTCTGTTGCATCTGAAAGTAGATAGTCGCCCGATTACAACGGTATGCGTACTTTTCCCCTAGACCGTTCTAGTTATGCTTGTCGAGCATCAGAACTGCGAAAATTTTGAGTTTCTCAAGCGTTTCTTACCTCCAAACTGCCATATCTCGCGAACGGATTGACTAATCCGCAAAATTTCTGTTGCATCTGACAGTAGAAACTCGCCCGATTAGAACGGTATGCGTACTTTTCTCCTAGGCCGTTCTAGTTATTCGTTTCGAGCATCAGAACTGCGAAAATTTTGAGTTTCTCAAGCGTTTCTTACCTCCAAACTGCCATATCTCGCGAACGGATTGACCAATCCGCAAAGTTTCTGTTGCATCTGAAAGTAGAAACTCGCCCGATTACAACGGTATGCGTACTTTTCCCCTACTCCGTTCTAGTTATTCGTTTCGAGCATCAGAACTGCGAAAATTTTGAGTTTCTCAAGCGTTTCTTACCTCCAAACTGCCATATCTCGCGAACGGATTGACCAATCCGCAAAATTTCTGTTGCATCTGAAAGTAGAAACTCGCCCGATTACAACGGTATGCGTACTTCTCCCCTAGGCCGTTGTAGTTATTCGTTTCGAGCATGAGAACTTCGAAAATTTTGAGTTTCTCAAGCGTTGCTTACCTCCAAACTGCCATATCTCGCGAACGGATTGACCGATCCGCAAAATTTCTGTTGCATCTGACAGTAGGAACTCGCCCGATTACAACGGCATGCGTACTTTTCCCCTAGGCCGTTCTAGTTATTCGTTTCGAGCATCAGAACTGCGAAAATGTTGAGTTTCTCAAGCGTTTCTTACCTACAAACTGCCATATCTCGCGAACGGATTGACCAATCCGCAAAATTTCTGTTGCATCTGAAAGTAGAAACTCGCCCGATTACAACGGTATGCGTACTTTTCCCCTAGGCCGTTGTAGTTATACGTTTCGAGCATGAGAACTGCGAAAATTTTGTGTTTCCCAAGCGTTGCTTACCTCCAAACTGCCATATCTCGCGAACGGATTGACCAAACCGCAAAATTTCTGTTGCATCTGAAAGTAGAAACTCGCCCGATTACAACGGTATGCGTACTTTTCCCCTAGGCCGTTCTAGTTATTCGTTTCGAGCATCAGAACTGCGAAAATGTTGAGTTTCTCGAGCGTTTCTTACCTACAAACTGCCATATCTCGCGAACGGATTGACCAATCCGCAAAATTTCTGTTGCATCTGAAAGTAGAAACTCGCCCGATTACAACGCTATGCGTACTTTTCCCCTAGACCGTTCTAGTTATGCTTGTCGAGCATCAGAACTGTGAAAATTTTGAGTTTCTCAAGCGTTTCTTACATCCAAATTGCCATATCTCGCGAACGGATTGACCAGTCCGCAAAATTTCTGTTGCATCTGAAAGTAGAAATTCGCCCGATTACAACGGTATGCGTACTTTTCCCCTAGGCCGTTGTAGTTATTCGTTTCGAGCATGAGAACTGCGAAAATTTTGGGTTTCTCAAGCGTTGCTTACCTCCAAACTGCCATATCTCGCGAACGGATTGACCAATCCGCAAAATTTCTGTTGCATCTGAAAGTAGAAAGTCGCCCGATTACAACGGTATGCGTACTTTTCCCCTAGGCCGTTCTGGTTATTCGTTTCGAGCATCAGAACTGTGAAAATTTTGAGTTTCTCAAGCGTTTCTTACCTCCAAACTGCCATATCTCGCGAACGGATTGACCAATCCGCAAAATTTCTGTTGCATCTGAGAGTAGAAACTCGCCCGATTACAACGGTATGCGTACTTTTCCCCTAGTCCGTTCTAGTTATTCGTTTCGAGCATCAGAACTGCGAAAATTTTGAGTTTCTCAAGCGTTTCTTACCTCCAAACTGCCATATCTCGCGAACGGATTGACCAATCCGCAAAATTTCTGTTGCATCTGAAAGTAGAAACTCGCCCGATTACAACGGTATGCGTACTTTTCCCCTAGGCCGTTGTAGTTATTCGTTTCTAGCATGAGAACTTCGAAAATTTTGAGTTTCTCAAGCGTTGCTTACCTCCAAACTGCCATATCTCGCGAACGGATTGACCGATCCGCAAAATTCCTGTTGCATCTGAAAGTAGAAACTCGCCCGATTACAACGGTATGCGTACTTTTCCCCTAGACCGTTCTAGTTATGCTTGTCGAGCATCAGAACTGTGAAAATTTTGAGTTTCTCAACCGTTTCTTACCTCCAAACTGCCATATCACGCGAACGGATTGACCAATCCGCAAAATTTCTGTTGCATCTGAAAGTAGAAAGTCGCCCGATTACAACGGTATGCGTACTTTTCCCCTAGGCCGTTCTAGTTATTCGTTTCGAGCATCAGAACTGCAAAAATGTTGAGTTTCTCAAGCGTTTCTTACCTACAAACTGCCATATCTCGCGAACGGATTGACCAATCCGCAAAATTTCTGTTGCATCTGAAAGTAGATAGTCGCCCGATTACAACGGTATGCGTACTTTTCCCCTAGACCGTTCTAGTTATGCTTGTCGAGCATCAGAACTGCGAAAATTTTGAGTTTCTCAAGCGTTTCTTACCTCCAAACTGCCATATCTCGCGAACGGATTGACTAATCCGCAAAATTTCTGTTGCATCTGACAGTAGAAACTCGCCCGATTAGAACGGTATGCGTACTTTTCTCCTAGGCCGTTCTAGTTATTCGTTTCGAGCATCAGAACTGCGAAAATTTTGAGTTTCTCAAGCGTTTCTTACCTCCAAACTGCCATATCTCGCGAACGGATTGACCAATCCGCAAAGTTTCTGTTGCATCTGAAAGTAGAAACTCGCCCGATTACAACGGTATGCGTACTTTTCCCCTACTCCGTTCTAGTTATTCGTTTCGAGCATCAGAACTGCGAAAATTTTGAGTTTCTCAAGCGTTTCTTACCTCCAAACTGCCATATCTCGCGAACGGATTGACCAATCCGCAAAATTTCTGTTGCATCTGAAAGTAGAAACTCGCCCGATTACAACGGTATGCGTACTTCTCCCCTAGGCCGTTGTAGTTATTCGTTTCGAGCATGAGAACTTCGAAAATTTTGAGTTTCTCAAGCGTTGCTTACCTCCAAACTGCCATATCTCGCGAACGGATTGACCGATCCGCAAAATTCCTGTTGCATCTGAAAGTAGAAACTCGCCCGATTACAACGGTATGCGTACTTTTCCCCTAGACCGTTCTAGTTATGCTTGTCGAGCATCAGAACTGTGAAAATTTTGAGTTTCTCAACCGTTTCTTACCTCCAAACTGCCATATCACGCGAACGGATTGACCAATCCGCAAAACTTCTGTTGCATCTGAAAGTAGAAAGTCGCCCGATTGCAACGGTATGCGTACATTTCCCCTAGACCGTTCTAGTTATGCTTGTCGAGCATCAGAACTGCGATAATTTTGAGTTTCTCAAGCGTTTCTTACCTCCAAACTGCCATATCTCGCGAACGGATTGACCAATCCGCAAAATTTCTGTTGCATCTGAAAGTAGAAACTCTCCCGATTACAACGGTATGCGTACTTTTCCCCTAGGCCGTTGTAGTTATTCGTTTCGAGCATGAGAACTGCGAAAATTTTGGGTTTCCCAAGCGTTGCTTACCTCCAAACTGCCATATCTCGCGAACGGATTGACCAATCCGCAAAATTTCTGTTGCATCTGAAAGCAGAAACTCGCCCGATTACAGCGGTATGCGTACTTTTCCCCTAGGCCGTTCTGGTTATTCGTTTCGAGCATCAGAATTGTGAAAATTTTGAGTTTCTCAACCGTTTCTTACCTCCAAACTGCCATATCTCGCGAACGGATTGACTATTCCGCAAAATTTCTGTTGCATCTGAAAGTAGAAACTCGCCCGATTACAACGGTATGCGTACTTTTCCCCTAGACCGTTCTAGTTATGCTTGTCGAGCATCAGAACTGTGAAAATTTTGAGTTTCTCAACCGTTTCTTACCTCCAAACTGCCATATCACGCGAACGGATTGACCAATCCGCAAAATTTCTGTTGCATCTGAAAGTAGAAAGTCGCCCGATTGCAACGGTATGCGTACATTTCCCCTAGACCGTTCTAGTTATGCTTGTCGAGCATCAGAACTGCGATAATTTTGAGTTTCTCAAGCGTTTCTTACCTCCAAACTGCCATATCTCGCGAACGGATTGACCAATCCGCAAAATTTCTGTTGCATCTGAAAGTAGAAACTCTCCCGATTACAACGGTATGCGTACTTTTCCCCTAGGCCGTTGTAGTTATTCGTTTCGAGCATGAGAACTGCGAAAATTTTGGGTTTCCCAAGCGTTGCTTACCTCCAAACTGCCATATCTCGCGAACGGATTGACCAATCCGCAAAATTTCTGTTGCATCTGAAAGCAGAAACTCGCCCGATTACAGCGGTATGCGTACTTTTCCCCTAGGCCGTTCTGGTTATTCGTTTCGAGCATCAGAATTGTGAAAATTTTGAGTTTCTCAACCGTTTCTTACCTCCAAACTGCCATATCTCGCGAACGGATTGACTATTCCGCAAAATTTCTGTTGCATCTGAAAGTAGAAACTCGCCCGATTACAACGGTATGCGTACTTTTCCCCTAGACCGTTCTAGTTATGCTTGTCGAGCATCAGAACTGTGAAAATTTTGAGTTTCTCAACCGTTTCTTACCTCCAAACTGCCATATCACGCGAACGGATTGACCAATCCGCAAAATTTCTGTTGCATCTGAAAGTAGAAAGTCGCCCGATTGCAGCGGTATGCGTACCTTTCCCCTAGACCGTTCTAGTTATGCTTGTCGAGCATCAGAACTGCGATAATTTTGAGTTTCTCAAGCGTTTCTTACCTCCAAACTGCCATATCTCGCGAACGGATAGACCAATCTGCAAAATTTCTGTTGCATCTGAAAGTTGAAACTCGCCCGATTACAACGGTATGCGTACTTTTCCCCTAGGCCGTTCTAGTTATTCGTTTCGAGCATCAGAACTGCAAAAATGTTGAGTTTCTCAAGCGTTTCTTACCTACAAACTGCCATATCTCGCGAACGGATTGACCAATCCGCAAAATTTCTGTTGCATCTGAAAGTAGAAAGTCGCCCGATTACAACGGTTTGCGTACTTTTCCCCTAGGCCGTTGTAGTTATTCGTTTCGAGCATGAGAACTGCGAAAATTTTGGGTTTCTCAAGCGTTGCTTACCTCCAAACTGCCATATCTCGCGAACGGATTGATCAATCCGCAATATTTCTGTTGCATCTGAAAGTAGAAACTCGCCCGATTACAACGTTATGCGTACTTTTCCCATAGGCCGTTGTAGTTATTCGTTTCGAGCATGAGAACTTCGAAAATTTTGAGTTTCTCAAGCGTTGCTTACCTCCAAACTGCCATATCTCGCGAACGGATTGACCGATCCGCAAAATTCCTGTTGCATCTGAAAGTAGAAACTCGCCCGATTACAACGGTATGCGTACATTTCCCCTAGACCGTTCTAGTTATGCTTGTCGAGCATCAGAACTGCGATAATTTTGAGTTTCTCAAGCGTTTCTTACCTCCAAACTGCCATATCTCGCGAACGGATAGACCAATCTGCAAAATTTCTGTTGCATCTGAAAGTAGAAACTCGCCCGATTACAACGGTATGCGTACTTTTCCCCTAGTCCGTTCTAGTTATTCGTTTCGAACATCAGAACTGCGAAAATTTTGAGTATCTCAAGCGTTTCTTACCTCCAAACTGCCATATCTCGCGAACGGATTGACCAATCCGCAAAATTTCTGTTGCGTCTGAAAGTAGAAACTCGCCCGATTACAACGGTATGCGTACTTTTCCCCTAGGCCGTTCTAGTTATTCGTTTCGAGCATCAGAACTGCAAAAATGTTGAGTTTCTCAAGCGTTTCTTACCTACAAACTGCCATATCTCGCGATCGGATTGACCAATCCGCAAAATTTCTGTTGCATCTGAAAGTAGAAAGTCGCCCGATTACAACGGTTTGCGTACTTTTCCCCTAGGCCGTTGTAGTTATTCGTTTCGAGCATGAGAACTGCGAAAATTTTGGGTTTCTCAAGCGTTGCTTACCTCCAAACTGCCATACCTCGCGAACGGATTGACCAATCCGCAATATTTCTGTTGCATCTGAAAGTAGAAACTCGCCCGATTACAACGTTATGCGTACTTTTCCCCTAGGCCGTTGTAGTTATTCGTTTCGAGCATGAGAACTTCGAAAATTTTGAGTTTCTCAAGCGTTGCTTACCTTCAAACTGCCATATCTCGCGAACGGATTGACCGATCCGCAAAATTCCTGTTGCATCTGAAAGTAGAAACTCGCCCGATTACAACGGTATGCGTACTTTTCCCCTAGACCGTTCTAGTTATGCTTGTCGAGCATCAGAACGGTGAAAATTTTGAGTTTCCCAACCGTTTCTTACCTCCAAACTGCCATATCTCGCGAACGGATTGACCAATCCGCAAAATTTCTGTTGCATCTGAAAGTAGAAAGTCGCCCGATTGCAACGGTATGCGTACATTTCCGCTAGACCGTTCTAGTTATGCTTGTCGAGCATCAGAACTGCGATAATTTTGAGTTTCTCAACCGTTTCTTACCTCCAAACTGCCATATCACGCGAACGGATTGACCAATCCGCAAAATTTCTGTTGCATCTGAAAGTAGAAAGTCGCCCGATTGCAACGGTATGCGTACATTTCCCCTAGACCGTTCTAGTTATGCTTGTCGAGCATCAGAACTGCGATAATTTTGAGTTTCTCAAGCGTTTCTTACCTCCAAACTGTCATATCTCGCGAACGGATAGACCAATCTGCAAAATTTCTGTTGCATCTGAAAGTAGATAGTCGCCCGATTACAACGGTATGCGTACTTTTCCCCTAGACCGTTCTAGTTATGCTTGTCGAGCATCAGAACTGCGAAAATTTTGAGTTTCTCAAGCGTTTCTTACCTCCAAACTGCCATATCTCGCGAACGGATTGACTAATCCGCAAAATTTCTGTTGCATCTGACAGTAGAAACTCGCCCGATTAGAACGGTATGCGTACTTTTCTCCTAGGCCGTTCTAGTTATTCGTTTCGAGCATCAGAACTGCGAAAATTTTGAGTTTCTCAAGCGTTTCTTACCTCCAAACTGCCATATCTCGCGAACGGATTGACCAATCCGCAAAGTTTCTGTTGCATCTGAAAGTAGAAACTCGCCCGATTACAACGGTATGCGTACTTTTCCCCTACTCCGTTCTAGTTATTCGTTTCGAGCATCAGAACTGCGAAAATTTTGAGTTTCTCAAGCGTTTCTTACCTCCAAACTGCCATATCTCGCGAACGGATTGACCAATCCGCAAAATTTCTGTTGCATCTGAAAGTAGAAACTCGCCCGATTACAACGGTATGCGTACTTCTCCCCTAGGCCGTTGTAGTTATTCGTTTCGAGCCTGAGAACTTCGAAAATTTTGAGTTTCTCAAGCGTTGCTTACCTCCAAACTGCCATATCTCGCGAACGGATTGACCGATCCGCAAAATTCCTGTTGCATCTGAAAGTAGAAACTCGCCCGATTACAACGGTATGCGTACTTTTCCCCTAGACCGTTCTAGTTATGCTTGTCGAGCATCAGAACTGTGAAAATTTTGAGTTTCTCAACCGTTTCTTACCTCCAAACTGCCATATCACGCGAACGGATTGACCAATCCGCAAAACTTCTGTTGCATCTGAAAGTAGAAAGTCGCCCGATTGCAACGGTATGCGTACATTTCCCCTAGACCGTTCTAGTTATGCTTGTCGAGCATCAGAACTGCGATAATTTTGAGTTTCTCAAGCGTTTCTTACCTCCAAACTGCCATATCTCGCGAACGGATTGACCAATCCGCAAAATTTCTGTTGCATCTGAAAGTAGAAACTCTCCCGATTACAACGGTATGCGTACTTTTCCCCTAGGCCGTTGTAGTTATTCGTTTCGAGCATGAGAACTGCGAAAATTTTGGGTTTCCCAAGCGTTGCTTACCTCCAAACTGCCATATCTCGCGAACGGATTGACCAATCCGCAAAATTTCTGTTGCATCTGAAAGCAGAAACTCGCCCGATTACAGCGGTATGCGTACTTTTCCCCTAGGCCGTTCTGGTTATTCGTTTCGAGCATCAGAATTGTGAAAATTTTGAGTTTCTCAACCGTTTCTTACCTCCAAACTGCCATATCTCGCGAACGGATTGACTATTCCGCAAAATTTCTGTTGCATCTGAAAGTAGAAACTCGCCCGATTACAACGGTATGCGTACTTTTCCCCTAGACCGTTCTAGTTATGCTTGTCGAGCATCAGAACTGCGATAATTTTGAGTTTCTCAAGCGTTTCTTACCTCCAAACTGCCATATCTCGCGAACGGATAGACCAATCTGCAAAATTTCTGTTGCATCTGAAAGTAGAAACTCGCCCGATTACAACGGTATGCGTACTTTTCCCCTAGTCCGTTCTAGTTATTCGTTTCGAACATCAGAACTGCGAAAATTTTGAGTATCTCAAGCGTTTCTTACCTCCAAACTGCCATATCTCGCGAACGGATTGACCAATCCGCAAAATTTCTGTTGCGTCTGAAAGTAGAAACTCGCCCGATTACAACGGTATGCGTACTTTTCCCCTAGGCCGTTCTAGTTATTCGTTTCGAGCATCAGAACTGCAAAAATGTTGAGTTTCTCAAGCGTTTCTTACCTACAAACTGCCATATCTCGCGATCGGATTGACCAATCCGCAAAATTTCTGTTGCATCTGAAAGTAGAAAGTCGCCCGATTACAACGGTTTGCGTACTTTTCCCCTAGGCCGTTGTAGTTATTCGTTTCGAGCATGAGAACTGCGAAAATTTTGGGTTTCTCAAGCGTTGCTTACCTCCAAACTGCCATACCTCGCGAACGGATTGACCAATCCGCAATATTTCTGTTGCATCTGAAAGTAGAAACTCGCCCGATTACAACGTTATGCGTACTTTTCCCCTAGGCCGTTGTAGTTATTCGTTTCGAGCATGAGAACTTCGAAAATTTTGAGTTTCTCAAGCGTTGCTTACCTTCAAACTGCCATATCTCGCGAACGGATTGACCGATCCGCAAAATTCCTGTTGCATCTGAAAGTAGAAACTCGCCCGATTACAACGGTATGCGTACTTTTCCCCTAGACCGTTCTAGTTATGCTTGTCGAGCATCAGAACGGTGAAAATTTTGAGTTTCCCAACCGTTTCTTACCTCCAAACTGCCATATCTCGCGAACGGATTGACCAATCCGCAAAATTTCTGTTGCATCTGAAAGTAGAAAGTCGCCCGATTGCAACGGTATGCGTACATTTCCGCTAGACCGTTCTAGTTATGCTTGTCGAGCATCAGAACTGCGATAATTTTGAGTTTCTCAACCGTTTCTTACCTCCAAACTGCCATATCACGCGAACGGATTGACCAATCCGCAAAATTTCTGTTGCATCTGAAAGTAGAAAGTCGCCCGATTGCAACGGTATGCGTACATTTCCCCTAGACCGTTCTAGTTATGCTTGTCGAGCATCAGAACTGCGATAATTTTGAGTTTCTCAAGCGTTTCTTACCTCCAAACTGTCATATCTCGCGAACGGATAGACCAATCTGCAAAATTTCTGTTGCATCTGAAAGTAGATAGTCGCCCGATTACAACGGTATGCGTACTTTTCCCCTAGACCGTTCTAGTTATGCTTGTCGAGCATCAGAACTGCGAAAATTTTGAGTTTCTCAAGCGTTTCTTACCTCCAAACTGCCATATCTCGCGAACGGATTGACTAATCCGCAAAATTTCTGTTGCATCTGACAGTAGAAACTCGCCCGATTAGAACGGTATGCGTACTTTTCTCCTAGGCCGTTCTAGTTATTCGTTTCGAGCATCAGAACTGCGAAAATTTTGAGTTTCTCAAGCGTTTCTTACCTCCAAACTGCCATATCTCGCGAACGGATTGACCAATCCGCAAAGTTTCTGTTGCATCTGAAAGTAGAAACTCGCCCGATTACAACGGTATGCGTACTTTTCCCCTACTCCGTTCTAGTTATTCGTTTCGAGCATCAGAACTGCGAAAATTTTGAGTTTCTCAAGCGTTTCTTACCTCCAAACTGCCATATCTCGCGAACGGATTGACCAATCCGCAAAATTTCTGTTGCATCTGAAAGTAGAAACTCGCCCGATTACAACGGTATGCGTACTTCTCCCCTAGGCCGTTGTAGTTATTCGTTTCGAGCCTGAGAACTTCGAAAATTTTGAGTTTCTCAAGCGTTGCTTACCTCCAAACTGCCATATCTCGCGAACGGATTGACCGATCCGCAAAATTCCTGTTGCATCTGAAAGTAGAAACTCGCCCGATTACAACGGTATGCGTACTTTTCCCCTAGACCGTTCTAGTTATGCTTGTCGAGCATCAGAACTGTGAAAATTTTGAGTTTCTCAACCGTTTCTTACCTCCAAACTGCCATATCACGCGAACGGATTGACCAATCCGCAAAACTTCTGTTGCATCTGAAAGTAGAAAGTCGCCCGATTGCAACGGTATGCGTACATTTCCCCTAGACCGTTCTAGTTATGCTTGTCGAGCATCAGAACTGCGATAATTTTGAGTTTCTCAAGCGTTTCTTACCTCCAAACTGCCATATCTCGCGAACGGATTGACCAATCCGCAAAATTTCTGTTGCATCTGAAAGTAGAAACTCTCCCGATTACAACGGTATGCGTACTTTTCCCCTAGGCCGTTGTAGTTATTCGTTTCGAGCATGAGAACTGCGAAAATTTTGGGTTTCCCAAGCGTTGCTTACCTCCAAACTGCCATATCTCGCGAACGGATTGACCAATCCGCAAAATTTCTGTTGCATCTGAAAGCAGAAACTCGCCCGATTACAGCGGTATGCGTACTTTTCCCCTAGGCCGTTCTGGTTATTCGTTTCGAGCATCAGAATTGTGAAAATTTTGAGTTTCTCAACCGTTTCTTACCTCCAAACTGCCATATCTCGCGAACGGATTGACTATTCCGCAAAATTTCTGTTGCATCTGAAAGTAGAAACTCGCCCGATTACAACGGTATGCGTACTTTTCCCCTAGACCGTTCTAGTTATGCTTGTCGAGCATCAGAACTGTGAAAATTTTGAGTTTCTCAACCGTTTCTTACCTCCAAACTGCCATATCACGCGAACGGATTGACCAATCCGCAAAATTTCTGTTGCATCTGAAAGTAGAAAGTCGCCCGATTGCAGCGGTATGCGTACATTTCCCCTAGACCGTTCTAGTTATGCTTGTCGAGCATCAGAACTGCGATAATTTTGAGTTTCTCAAGCGTTTCTTACCTCCAAACTGCCATATCTCGCGAACGAATAGACCAATCTGCAAAATTTCTGTTGCATCTGAAAGTTGAAACTCGCCCGATTACAACGGTATGCGTACTTTTCCCCTAGGCCGTTCTAGTTATTCGTTTCGAGCATCAGAACTGCAAAAATGTTGAGTTTCTCAAGCGTTTCTTACCTACAAACTGCCATATCTCGCGAACGGATTGACCAATCCGCAAAATTTCTGTTGCATCTGAAAGTAGAAAGTCGCCCGATTACAACGGTTTGCGTACTTTTCCCCTAGGCCGTTGTAGTTATTCGTTTCGAGCATGAGAACTGCGAAAATTTTGGGTTTCTCAAGCGTTGCTTACCTCCAAACTGCCATATCTCGCGAACGGATTGATCAATCCGCAATATTTCTGTTGCATCTGAAAGTAGAAACTCGCCCGATTACAACGTTATGCGTACTTTTCCCCTAGGCCGTTGTAGTTATTCGTTTCGAGCATGAGAACTTCGAAAATTTTGAGTTTCTCAAGCGTTGCTTACCTCCAAACTGCCATATCTCGCGAACGGATTGACCGATCCGCAAAATTCCTGTTGCATCTGAAAGTAGAAACTCGCCCGATTACAACGGTATGCGTACATTTCCCCTAGACCGTTCTAGTTATGCTTGTCGAGCATCAGAACTGCGATAATTTTGAGTTTCTCAAGCGTTTCTTACCTCCAAACTGCCATATCTCGCGAACGGATAGACCAATCTGCAAAATTTCTGTTGCATCTGAAAGTAGAAACTCGCCCGATTACAACGGTATGCGTACTTTTCCCCTAGTCCGTTCTAGTTATTCGTTTCGAACATCAGAACTGCGAAAATTTTGAGTATCTCAAGCGTTTCTTACCTCCAAACTGCCATATCTCGCGAACGGATTGACCAATCCGCAAAATTTCTGTTGCGTCTGAAAGTAGAAACTCGCCCGATTACAACGGTATGCGTACTTTTCCCCTAGGCCGTTCTGGTTATTCGTTTCGAGCATCAGAACTGCAAAAATGTTGAGTTTCTCAAGCGTTTCTTACCTACAAACTGCCATATCTCGCGATCGGATTGACCAATCCGCAAAATTTCTGTTGCATCTGAAAGTAGAAAGTCGCCCGATTACAACGGTTTGCGTACTTTTCCCCTAGGCCGTTGTAGTTATTCGTTTCGAGCATGAGAACTGCGAAAATTTTGGGTTTCTCAAGCGTTGCTTACCTCCAAACTGCCATACCTCGCGAACGGATTGACCAATCCGCAATATTTCTGTTGCATCTGAAAGTAGAAACTCGCCCGATTACAACGTTATGCGTACTTTTCCCCTAGGCCGTTGTAGTTATTCGTTTCGAGCATGAGAACTTCGAAAATTTTGAGTTTCTCAAGCGTTGCTTACCTTCAAACTGCCATATCTCGCGAACGGATTGACCGATCCGCAAAATTCCTGTTGCATCTGAAAGTAGAAACTCGCCCGATTACAACGGTATGCGTACTTTTCCCCTAGACCGTTCTAGTTATGCTTGTCGAGCATCAGAACTGTGAAAATTTTGAGTTTCCCAACCGTTTCTTACCTCCAAACTGCCATATCTCGCGAACGGATTGACCAATCCGCAAAATTTCTGTTGCATCTGAAAGTAGAAAGTCGCCCGATTGCAACGGTATGCATACATTTCCGCTAGACCGTTCTAGTTATGCTTGTCGAGCATCAGAACTGCGATAATTTTGAGTTTCTCAACCGTTTCTTACCTCCAAACTGCCATATCACGCGAACGGATTGACCAATCCGCAAAATTTCTGTTGCATCTGAAAGTAGAAAGTCGCCCGATTGCAACGGTATGCGTACATTTCCCCTAGACCGTTCTAGTTATGCTTGTCGAGCATCAGAACTGCGATAATTTTGAGTTTCTCAAGCGTTTCTTACCTCCAAACTGTCATATCTCGCGAACGGATAGACCAATCTGCAAAATTTCTGTTGCATCTGAAAGTAGAAACTCGCCCGATTACAACGGTATGCGTACTTTTCCCCTAGTCCGTTCTAGTTATTCGTTTCGAACATCAGAACTGCGAAAATTTTGAGTTTCTCAAGCGTTTCTTACCTCCAAACTGCCATATCTCGCGAACGGATTGACCAATCCGCAAAATTTCTGTTGCATCTGAAAGTAGAAACTCGCCCGATTGCAACGGTATGCGTACATTTCCGCTAGACCGTTCTAGTTATGCTTGTCGAGCATCAGAACTGCGATAATTTTGAGTTTCTCAAGCGTTTCTTACCTCCAAACTGCCATATCTCGAGAACGGATTGACCAATCCGCAAAATTTCTGTTGCATCTGAAAGTAGAAACTCGCCCGTTTACAACGGTATGCGTACTTTTCCCCTAGGCCGTTGTAGTTATTCGTTTCGAGCATGAGAACTTCGAAAATTTTGAGTTTCTCAAGCGTTGCTTACCTCCAAACTGCCATATCTCGCGAACGGATTGACCGATCCGCAAAATTCCTGTTGCATCTGAAAGTAGAAACTCGCCCGATTACAACGGTATGCGTACTTTTCCCCTAGACCGTTCTAGTTATGCTTGTCGAGCATCAGAACTGTGAAAATTTTGAGTTTCCCAACCGTTTCTTACCTCCAAACTGCCATATCTCGCGAACGGATTGACCAATCCGCAAAATTTCTGTTGCATCTGAAAGTAGAAAGTCGCCCGATTGCAACGGTATGCGTACATTTCCCCTAGACCGTTCTAGTTATGCTTGTCGAGCATCAGAACTGCGAAAATTTTGAGTTTCTCAAGCGTTTCTTACCTCCAAACTGCCATATCTCGCGAACGGATTGACCAATCCGCAAAATTTCTGTTGCGTCTGAAAGTAGAAACTCGCCCGATTACAACGGTATGCGTACTTTTCCCCTAGGCCGTTCTAGTTATTCGTTTCGAGCATCAGAACTGCAAAAATGTTGAGTTTCTCAAGCGTTTCTTACCTACAAACTGCCATATCTCGCGAACGGATTGACCAATCCGCAAAATTTCTGTTGCATCTGAAAGTAGAAAGTCGCCCGATTACAACGGTTTGCTTACTTTTCCCCTAGGCCGTTGTAGTTATTCGTTTCGAGCATGAGAACTGCGAAAATTTTGGGTTTCTCAAGCGTTGCTTACCTCCAAACTGCCATATCTCGCGAACGGATTGACCAATCCGCAATATTTCTGTTGCATCTGAAAGTAGAAACTCGCCCGATTACAACGTTATGCGTACTTTTCCCCTAGTCCGTTCTAGTTATTCGTTTCGAACATCAGAACTGCGAAAATTTTGAGTTTCTCAAGCGTTTCTTACCTCCAAACTTCCATATCTCGCGAACGGATTGACCAATCCGCAAAATTTCTGTTGCGTCTGAAAGTAGAAACTCGCCCGATTACAAAGGTATGCGTACTTTTCCCCTAGGCCGTTCTAGTTATTCGTTTCGAGCATCAGAACTGCAAAAATGTTGAGTTTCCCAAGCGTTTCTTACCTACAAACTGCCATATCTCGCGAACGGATTGACCAATCCGCAAAATTTCTGTTGCATCTGAAAGTAGAAAGTCGCCCGATTACAACGGTTTGCGTACTTTTCCCCTAGGCCGTTGTAGTTATTCGTTTCGAGCATGAGAACTGCGAAAATTTTGGGTTTCTCAAGCGTTGCTTACCTCCAAACTGCCATATCTCGCGAACGGATTGACCAATCCGCAATATTTCTGTTGCATCTGAAAGTAGAAACTCGCCCGATTGCAACGGTATGCGTACATTTCCCCTAGACCGTTCTAGTTATGCTTGTCGAGCATCAGAACTGCGAAAATTTTGAGTTTCTCAAGCGTTTCTTACCTCCAAACTGCCATATCTCGCGAACGGATTGACCAATCCGCAAAATTTCTGTTGCGTCTGAAAGTAGAAACTCGCCCGATTACAACGGTATGCGTACTTTTCCCCTAGGCCGTTCTAGTTATTCGTTTCGAGCATCAGAACTGCAAAAATGTTGAGTTTCTCAAGCGTTTCTTACCTACAAACTGCCATATCTCGCGATCGGATTGACCAATCCGCAAAATTTCTGTTGCATCTGAAAGTAGAAAGTCGCCCGATTACAACGGTTTGCGTACTTTTCCCCTAGGCCGTTGTAGTTATTCGTTTCGAGCATGAGAACTGCGAAAATTTTGGGTTTCTCAAGCGTTGCTTACCTCCAAACTGCCATACCTCGCGAACGGATTGACCAATCCGCAATATTTCTGTTGCATCTGAAAGTAGAAACTCGCCCGATTACAACGTTATGCGTACTTTTCCCCTAGGCCGTTGTAGTTATTCGTTTCGAGCATGAGAACTTCGAAAATTTTGAGTTTCTCAAGCGTTGCTTACCTTCAAACTGCCATATCTCGCGAACGGATTGACCGATCCGCAAAATTCCTGTTGCATCTGAAAGTAGAAACTCGCCCGATTACAACGGTATGCGTACTTTTCCCCTAGACCGTTCTAGTTATGCTTGTCGAGCATCAGAACTGTGAAAATTTTGAGTTTCCCAACCGTTTCTTACCTCCAAACTGCCATATCTCGCGAACGGATTGACCAATCCGCAAAATTTCTGTTGCATCTGAAAGTAGAAAGTCGCCCGATTGCAACGGTATGCATACATTTCCGCTAGACCGTTCTAGTTATGCTTGTCGAGCATCAGAACTGCGATAATTTTGAGTTTCTCAACCGTTTCTTACCTCCAAACTGCCATATCACGCGAACGGATTGACCAATCCGCAAAATTTCTGTTGCATCTGAAAGTAGAAAGTCGCCCGATTGCAACGGTATGCGTACATTTCCCCTAGACCGTTCTAGTTATGCTTGTCGAGCATCAGAACTGCGATAATTTTGAGTTTCTCAAGCGTTTCTTACCTCCAAACTGTCATATCTCGCGAACGGATAGACCAATCTGCAAAATTTCTGTTGCATCTGAAAGTAGAAACTCGCCCGATTACAACGGTATGCGTACTTTTCCCCTAGTCCGTTCTAGTTATGCTTGTCGAGCATCAGAACTGCGATAATTTTGAGTTTCTCAAGCGTTTCTTACCTCCAAACTGCCATATCTCGAGAACGGATTGACCAATCCGCAAAATTTCTGTTGCATCTGAAAGTAGAAACTCGCCCGTTTACAACGGTATGCGTACTTTTCCCCTAGGCCGTTGTAGTTATTCGTTTCGAGCATGAGAACTTCGAAAATTTTGAGTTTCTCAAGCGTTGCTTACCTCCAAACTGCCATATCTCGCGAACGGATTGACCGATCCGCAAAATTCCTGTTGCATCTGAAAGTAGAAACTCGCCCGATTACAACGGTATGCGTACTTTTCCCCTAGACCGTTCTAGTTATGCTTGTCGAGCATCAGAACTGTGAAAATTTTGAGTTTCCCAACCGTTTCTTACCTCCAAACTGCCATATCTCGCGAACGGATTGACCAATCCGCAAAATTTCTGTTGCATCTGAAAGTAGAAAGTCGCCCGATTGCAACGGTATGCGTACATTTCCCCTAGACCGTTCTAGTTATGCTTGTCGAGCATCAGAACTGCGAAAATTTTGAGTTTCTCAAGCGTTTCTTACCTCCAAACTGCCATATCTCGCGAACGGATTGACCAATCCGCAAAATTTCTGTTGCGTCTGAAAGTAGAAACTCGCCCGATTACAACGGTATGCGTACTTTTCCCCTAGGCCGTTCTAGTTATTCGTTTCGAGCATCAGAACTGCAAAAATGTTGAGTTTCTCAAGCGTTTCTTACCTACAAACTGCCATATCTCGCGAACGGATTGACCAATCCGCAAAATTTCTGTTGCATCTGAAAGTAGAAAGTCGCCCGATTACAACGGTTTGCTTACTTTTCCCCTAGGCCGTTGTAGTTATTCGTTTCGAGCATGAGAACTGCGAAAATTTTGGGTTTCTCAAGCGTTGCTTACCTCCAAACTGCCATATGTCGCGAACGGATTGACCAATCCGCAATATTTCTGTTGCATCTGAAAGTAGAAACTCGCCCGATTACAACGTTATGCGTACTTTTCCCCTAGGCCGTTGTAGTTATTCGTTTCGAGCATGAGAACTTCGAAAATTTTGAGTTTCTCAAGCGTTGCTTACCTCCAAACTGCCATATCTCGCGAACGGATTGACCGATCCGCAAAATTCCTGTTGCATCTGAAAGTAGAAACTCGCCCGATTACAACGGTATGCGTACATTTCCCCTAGACCGTTCTAGTTATGCTTGTCGAGCATCAGAACTGCGATAATTTTGAGTTTCTCAAGCGTTTCTTACCTCCAAACTGCCATATCTCGCGAACGGATAGACCAATCTGCAAAATTTCTGTTGCATCTGAAAGTAGAAACTCGCCCGATTACAACGGTATGCGTACTTTTCCCCTAGTCCGTTCTAGTTATTCGTTTCGAACATCAGAACTGCGAAAATTTTGAGTTTCTCAAGCGTTTCTTACCTCCAAACTGCCATATCTCGCGAACGGATTGACCAATCCGCAAAATTTCTGTTGCGTCTGAAATTAGAAACTCGCCCGATTACAAAGGTATGCGTACTTTTCCCCTAGGCCGTTCTAGTTATTCGTTTCGAGCATCAGAACTGCAAAAATGTTGAGTTTCCCAAGCGTTTCTTACCTACAAACTGCCATATCTCGCGAACGGATTGACCAATCCGCAAAATTTCTGTTGCATCTGAAAGTAGAAAGTCGCCCGATTACAACGGTTTGCGTACTTTTCCCCTAGGCCGTTGTAGTTATTCGTTTCGAGCATGAGAACTTCGAAAATTTTGAGTTTCTCAAGCGTTGCTTACCTTCAAACTGCCATATCTCGCGAACGGATTGACCGATCCGCAAAATTCCTGTTGCATCTGAAAGTAGAAACTCGCCCGATTACAACGGTATGCGTACTTTTCCCCTAGACCGTTCTAGTTATGCTTGTCGAGCATCAGAACTGTGAAAATTTTGAGTTTCCCAACCGTTTCTTACCTCCAAACTGCCATATCTCGCGAACGGATTGACCAATCCGCAAAATTTATGTTGCATCTGAAAGTAGAAAGTCGCCCGATTGCAACGGTATGCGTACATTTCCCCTAGACCGTTCTAGTTATGCTTGTCGAGCATCAGAACTGCGATAATTTTGAGTTTCTCAAGCGTTTCTTTCCTCCAAACTGCCATATCTCGCGAACGGATTGACCAATCCGCAAAATTTCTGTTGCCTCTGAAAGTAGAAACTCGCCCGATTACAACGTTATGCGTACTTTTCCCCTAGGCCGTTGTAGTTATTCGTTTCGAGCATGAGAACTTCGAAAATTTTGAGTTTCTCAAGCGTTGCTTACCTCCAAACTGCCATATCTCGCGAACGGATTGACCAATCCGCAAAATTTCTGTTGCGTCTGAAAGTAGAAACTCGCCCGATTACAACGGTATGCGTACTTTTCCCCTAGGCCGTTCTGGTTATTCGTTTCGAGCATCAGAACTGTGAAAATTTTGAGTTTCTCAACCGTTTCTTACCTCCAAACTGCCATATCTCGCGAACGGATAGGCCAATCTGCAAACTTTCTGTTGCATCTGAAAGTAGAAACTCGCCCGATTACAACGGTATGCGTACTTTTCCCCTAGTCCGTTCTAGTTATTCGTTTCGAGCATCAGAACTGCGAAAATTTTGAGTTTCTCAAGCGTTTCTTACATCCAAACTGCCATATCTCGCGAACGGATTGACCAATCCGCAAAATTTCTGTTGCATCTGAAAGTAGAAACTCGCCCGATTACAACGGTGTGCGTACTTTTCCCCTAGGCCGTTCTAGTTATTCGTTTCGAGCATCAGAACTGCAAAAATGTTGAGTTCCTCAAGCGTTTCTTACCTACAAACTGCCATATCTCGCGAACGGATTGACCAATCCGCAAAATTTCTGTTGCATCTGAAAGTAGAAAGTCGCCCGATTACAACGGTTTGCGTACTTTTCCCCTAGGCCGTTGTAGTTATTCGTTTCGAGCATGAGAACTGCGAAAATTTTGGGTTTCTCAAGCGTTGCTTACCTCCAAACTGCCATATCTCGCGAACGGATTGACCAATCCGCAAAATTTCTCTTGCATCTGAAAGTAGAAACTCGCCCGATTACAACGGTATGCGTACTTTTCCCCTAGGCCGTTCTAGTTATTCGTTTCGAGCATCAGAACTGCAAAAATGTTGAGTTTCTCAAGCGTTTCTTACCTACAAACTGCCATATCTCGCGAACGGATTGACCAATCCGCAAAATTTCTGTTGCTTCTGAAAGTAGAAAGTCGCCCGATTACAACGGTTTGCGTACTTTTCCCCTAGACCGTTCTAGTTATGCTTGTCGAGCATCAGAACTGCGATAATTTTGAGTTTCTCAAGCGTTTCTTACCTCCAAACTGCCATATCTCGCGAACGGATTGACCAATCCGCAAAATTTCTGTTGCATCTGAAAGTAGAAACTCGCCCGATTACAACGGTATGCGTACTTATCCCCTAGGCCGTTCTGGTTATTCGTTTCGAGCATCAGAACTGCGAAAATTTTGAGTTTCTCAAGCGTTTCTTACCTCCAAACTGCCATATCTCGCGAACGGATTGACCAATCCGCAAAATTTCTGTTGCATCTGGAAGTAGAAACTCGCCTGATTACAACGGTATGCGTACTTTTCCCCTAGGCCGTTCTAGTTATTCGTTTCGAGCATGAGAACTGCGAAAATTTTGGGTTTCCCATGCGTTTCTTACCTCCAAACTGCCATATCTCGCGAACGGATTGACCAATCCGCAAAATTTCTGTTGCATCTGAAAGTAGAAACTCGCCCGATTACAACGGTGTGCGTACTTTTCCCCTAGGCCGTTCTAGTTATTCGTTTCGAGCATCAGAACTGCGAAAATTTTGAGTTTCCCAACCGTTTCTTACCTCCAAACTGCCATATCTCGCGAACGGATTGACCAATCCGCAAAATTTCTGTTGCATCTGAAAGTAGAAAGTCGCCCGATTGCAACGGTATGCGTACCTTTCCCCTAGACCGTTCTAGTTATGCTTGTCGAGCATCAGAACTGCGATAATTTTGAGTTTCTCAAGCGTTTCTTACCTCCAAACTGCCATATCTCGCGAACGGATTGACCAATCCGCAAAATTTCTGTTGCATCTGAAAGTAGAAACTCGCCCGATTACAACGTTATGCGTACTTTTCCCCTAGGCCGTTGTAGTTATTCGTTTCGAGCATGAGAACTTCGAAAATTTTGAGTTTCTCAAGCGTTGCTTACCTCCAAACTGCCATATCTCGCGAACGGATTGACCAATCCGCAAAATTTCTGTTGCATCTGAAAGTAGACACTCGCCCGATTACAACGGTATGCGTACTTTTCCCCTAGGCCGTTCTGGTTATACGTTTCGAGCATCAGAACTGTGCAAATTTTGAGTTTCTCAACCGTTTCTTACCTCCAAACTGCCATATCTCGCGAACGGATAGGCCAATCTGCAAAATTTCTGTTGCATCTGAAAGTAAAAACTCGCCCGATTACAACGGTATGCGTACTTTTCCCCTAGTCCGTTCTAGTTATTCGTTTCGAGCATCAGAACTGCGAAAATTTTGAGTTTCTCAAGCGTTTCTTACCTCCAAACTGCCATACCTCGCGAACGGATTGACCAATCCGCAAAATTTCTGTTGCATCTGAAAGTAGAAACTCGCCCGATTACAACGGTGTGCGTACTTTTCCCCTAGGCCGTTCTAGTTATTCGTTTCGAGCATCAGAACTGCAAAAATGTTGAGTTTCTCAAGCGTTTCTTACCTACAAACTGCCATATCTCGCGAACGGATTGACCAATCCGCAAAATTTCTGTTGCATCTGAAAGTAGAAAGTCGCCCGATTACAACGGTTTGCGTACTTTTCCCCTAGGCCGTTGTAGTTATTCGTTTCGAGCATGAGAACTGCGAAAATTTTGGGTTTCTCAAGCGTTGCTTACCTCCAAACTGCCATATCTCGCGAACGGATTGACCAATCCGCAAAATTTCTCTTGCATCTGAAAGTAGAAACTCGCCCCATTACAACGGTGTGCGTACTTTTCCCCTAGGCCGTTCTAGTTATTCGTTTCGAGCATCAGAACTGCAAAAATGTTGAGTTTCTCAAGCGTTTCTTACCTACAAACTGCCATATCTCGCGAACGGATTGACCAATCCGCAAAATTTCTGTTGCATCTGAAAGTAGAAAGTCGCCCGATTACAACGGTTTGCGTACTTTTCCCCTAGACCGTTCTAGTTATGCTTGTCGAGCATCAGAACTGCGATAATTTTGAGTTTCTCAAGCGTTTCTTACCTGCAAACTGCCATATCTCGCGAACGGATTGACCAATCCGCAAAATTTCTGTTGCATCTGAAAGTAGAAACTCGCCCGATTGCAACGGTATGCGTACTTTTCCCCTAGTCCGTTCTAGTTATTCGTTTCGAGCATCAGAACTGCGAAAATTTTGAGTTTCCCAACCGTTTCTTACCTCCAAACTGCCATATCTCGCGAACGGATTGACCAATCCGCAAAATTTCTGTTGCATCTGAAAGTAGAAAGTCGCCCGATTGCAACGGTATGCGTACATTTCCCCTAGACCGTTCTAGTTATGCTTGTCGAGCATCAGAACTGCGATAATTTTGAGTTTCTCAAGCGTTTCTTACCTCCAAACTGCCATATCTCGCGAACGGATTGACCAATCCGCAAAATTTCTGTTGCATCTGAAAGTAGAAACTCGCCCGATTACAACGTTATGCGTACTTTTCCCCTAGGCCGTTGTAGTTATTCGTTTCGAGCATGAGAACTTCGAAAATTTTGAGTTTCTCAAGCGTTGCTTACCTCCAAACTGCCATATCTCGCGAACGGATTGACCAATCCGCAAAATTTCTGTTGCATCTGAAAGTAGAAACTCGCCCGATTACAACGGTATGCGTACTTTTCCCCTAGGCCGTTCTGGTTATACGTTTCGAGCATCAGAACTGTGAAAATTTTGAGTTTCTCAACCGTTTCTTACCTCCAAACTGCCATATCTCGCGAACGGATAGGCCAATCTGCAAAATTTCTGTTGCATCTGAAAGTAAAAACTCGCCCGATTACAACGGTATGCGTACTTTTCCCCTAGTCCGTTCTAGTTATTCGTTTCGAGCATCAGAACTGCGAAAATTTTGAGTTTCTCAAGCGTTTCTTACCTCCAAACTGCCATACCTCGCGAACGGATTGACCAATCCGCAAAATTTCTGTTGCATCTGAAAGTAGAAACTCGGCCGATTACAACGGTGTGCGTACTTTTCCCCTAGGCCGTTCTAGTTATTCGTTTCGAGCATCAGGACTGCAAAAATGTTGAGTTTCTCAAGCGTTTCTTACCTACAAACTGCCATATCTCGCGAACGGATTGACCAATCCGCAAAATTTCTGTTGCATCTGAAAGTAGAAAGTCGCCCGATTACAACGGTTTGCGTACTTTTCCCCTAGGCCGTTGTAGTTATTCGTTTCGAGCATGAGAACTGCGAAAATTTTGGGTTTCTCAAGCGTTGCTTACCTCCAAACTGCCATATCTCGCGAACGGATTGACCAATCCGCAAAATTTCTCTTGCATCTGAAAGTAGAAACTCGCCCGATTACAACGGTGAGCGTACTTTTCCCCTAGGCCGTTCTAGTTATTCGTTTCGAGCATCAGAACTGCAAAAATGTTGAGTTTCTCAAGCGTTTCTTACCTACAAACTGCCATATCTCGCGAACGGATTGACCAATCCGCAAAATTTCTGTTGCATCTGAAAGTAGAAAGTCGCCCGATTACAACGGTTTGCGTACTTTTCCCCTAGACCGTTCTAGTTATGCTTGTCGAGCATCAGAACTGCGATAATTTTGAGTTTCTCAAGCGTTTCTTACCTCCAAACTGCCATATCTCGCGAACGGATTGACCAATCCGCAAAATTTCTGTTGCATCTGAAAGTAGAAACTCGCCCGATTACAACGGTATGCGTACTTATCCCCTAGGCCGTTCTGGTTATTCGTTTCGAGCATCAGAACTGCGAAAATTTTGAGTTTCTCAAGCGTTTCTTACCTCCAAACTGCCATATCTCGCGAACGGATTGACCAATCCGCAAAATTTCTGTTGCATCTGAAAGTAGAAACTCGCCCGATTACAACGGTATGCGTACTTTTCCCCTAGGCCGTTCTAGTTATTCGTTTCGAGCATGAGAACTGCGAAAGTTTTGGGTTTCCCAAGCGTTTCTTACCTCCAAACTGCCATATCTCGCGAACGGATTGACCAATCCGCAAAATTTCTGTTGCATCTGAAAGTAGAAACTCGCCCGATTACAACGGTGTGCGTTCTTTTCCCCTAGGCCGTTCTAGTTATTTGTTTCGAGCATCAGAACTGCGAAAATTTTGAGTTTCTCAAACGTTTCTTACCTCCAAACTGCCATATCTCGCGAACGGATTGACCGATCCGCAAAATTTCTGTTGCATCTGAAAGTAGAAACTCGCCCGATTGCAACGGTATGCGTACTTTTCCCCTAGTCCGTTCTAGTTATTCGTTTCGAGCATCAGAACTGCGAAAATTTTGAGTTTCTCAAGCGTTTCTTACCTCCAAACTGCCATATCTCGCGAACGGATTGACTAATCCGCAAAATTTCTGTTGCATCTGAAAGTAGAAACTCGCCCGATTACAACGGTATGCGTACTTTTCCCCTAGACCGTTCTAGTTATGCTTGTCGAGCATCAGAACTGCGAAAATTTTGAGTTTCTCAAGCGTTTCTTACCTCCAAACTGCCATATCTCGCGAACGGATTGACCAATCCGCAAAATTTCTGTTGCATCTGAAAGTAGAAACACGCCCGATTACAACGGTATGCGTACTTATCCCCTAGGCCGTTCTGGTTATTCGTTTCGAGCATCAGAACTGCGAAAATTTTGAGTTTCTCAAGCGTTTCTTACCTCCAAACTGCCATATCTCGCGAACGGATTGACCAATCCGCAAAATTTCTGTTGCATCTGAAAGTAGAAACTCGCCCGATTACAACGGTATGCGTACTTTTCCCCTAGGCCGTTCTAGTTATTCGTTTCGAGCATGAGAACTGCGAAAATTTTGGGTTTCCCAAGCGTTGCTTACCTCCAAACTGCCATATCTCGCGAACGGATTGACCAATCCGCAAAATTTCTGTTGCATCTGAAAGTAGAAACTCGCCCGATTACAACGGTATGCGTACTTATCCCCTAGGCCGTTCTGGTTATTCGTTTCGAGCATCAGAACTGTGAAAATTTTGAGTTTCTCAACCGTTTCTTACCTCCAAACTGCCATATCTCGCGAACGGATTGACCAATCCGCAAAATTTCTGTTGCATCTGAAAGTAGAAACTCGCCCGATTACAACGGTATGCGTACTTTTCCCCTAGTCCGTTCTAGTTATTCGTTTCGAGCATCAGAACTGTTAAAATTTTGAGTTTCTCAAGCGTTTCTTACCTCCAAACTGCCATATCTCGCGAACGGATTGACCAATCCGCAAAATTTCTGTTGCATCTGAAAGTAGAAACTCGCCCGATTACAACGGTATGCGTACTTTTCCCCTAGGCCGTTCTAGTTATTCGTTTCGAGCATCAGAACTGCGAAAATTTTGAGTTTCTCAAACGTTTCTTACCTCCAAACTGCCATATCTCGCGAACGGATTGACCGATCCGCAAAATTTCTGTTGCATCTGAAAGTAGAAACTCGCCCGATTGCAACGGTATGCGTACTTTTCCCCTAGTCCGTTCTAGTTATTCGTTTCGAGCATCAGAACTGCGAAAATTTTGAGTTTCTCAAGCGTTTCTTACCTCCAAACTGCCATATCTCGCGAACGGATTAACCGATCCGCAAAATTTCTGTTGCACCTGAAAGTAGAAACTCGCCCGATTACAACGGTATGCGTACTTTTCCCCTAGGCCGTTCTAGTTATTCGTTTCGAGCATCAGAACTGCAAAAATGTTGAGTTTCTCAAGCGTTTCTTACCTACAATCTGCCATATCTCGCGAACGGATTGACCAATCCGCAAAATTTCTGTTGCATCTGAAAGTAGAAACTCGCCCGATTACAACGGTATGCGTACTTTTCCCCTAGACCGTTCTAGTTATGCTTGTCGAGCATCAGAACGGCGAAAATTTTGAGTTTCTCAAGCGTTTCTTACCTCCAAACTGCCATATCTCGCGAACGGATTGACCAATCCGCAAAATTTCTGTTGCATCTGAAAGTAGAAACTCGCCCGATTACAACGGTATGCGTACTTATCCCCTAGGCCGTTCTGGTTATTCGTTTCGAGCATCAGAACTGCGAAAATTTTGAGTTTCTCAAGCGTTTCTTACCTCCAAACTGCCATATCTCGCGAACGGATTGACCAATCCGCAAAATTTCTGTTGCATCTGAAAGTAGAAACTCGCCCGATTACAACGGTATGCGTACTTTACCCCTAGGCCGTTCTAGTTATGCTTGTCGAGCATCAGAACTGCGAAAATTTTGAGTTTCTCAAGCGTTTCTTACCTCCAAATTGCCATATCTCGCGAACGGATTGACCAGTCCGCAAAATTTCTGTTGCATCTGAAAGTAGAAACTCGCCCGATTACAACGGTATGCGTACTTTTCCCCTAGGCCGTTGTAGTTATTTGTTTCGAGCATGAGAACTGCGAAAATTTTGGGTTTCTCAAGCGTTGCTTACCTCCAAACTGCCATATCTCCCGAACGGAATGACCAATCCGCAAAATTTCTGTTGCATCTGAAAGTAGAAACTCGCCCGATTACAACGGTATGCGTACTTATCCCCTAGGCCGTTGTAGTTATTCGTTTCGAGCATCAGAACTGCGAAAATTTTGTGTTTCTCAAGCGTTTCTTACCTCCAAACTGCCATATCTCGCGAACAGATTGACCAATCCGCAAAATTTCTGTTGCATCTGAAAGTAGAAACTCGCCCGATTACAACAGTATGCGTACTTTTCCCCTAGACCGTTCTAGTTATGCTTGTCGAGCATCAGAACTGCGAAAATTTTGAGTTTCTCAAGCGTTTCTTTCCTCCAAACTGCCATATCTCGCGAACGGATTGACTAATCCGCAAAATTTCTGTTGCATCTGACAGTAGAAACTCGCCCGATTACATCGGTATGCGTACTTTTCTCCTAGGCCGTTCTAGTTATTCGTTTCGAGCATCAGAACTGCGAAAATTTTGAGTTTCTCAAGCGTTTCTTACCTCCAAACTGCCATATCTCGCGAACGGATTGACCAGTCCGCAAAATTTCTGTTGCATCTGAAAGTAGAAACTCGCCCGATTGCAACGGTATGCGTACTTTTCCCCTAGTCCGTTCTAGTTATTCGTTTCGAGCATCAGAACTGCGAAAATTTTGAGTTTCCCAACCGTTTCTTACCTCCAAACTGCCATATCTCGCGAACGGATTGACCAATCCGCAAAATTTCTGTTGCATCTGAAAGTAGAAAGTCGCCCGATTGCAACGGTATGCGTACATTTCCCCTAGACCGTTCTAGTTATGCTTGTCGAGCATCAGAACTGCGATAATTTTGAGTTTCTCAAGCGTTTCTTACCTCCAAACTGCCATACCTCGCGAACGGATTGACCAATCCGAAAAATTTCTGTTGCATCTGAAAGTAGAAACTCGCCCGATTACAACGGTATGCGTACTTTTCCCCTAGTCCGTTCTAGTTATTCGTTTCGAGCATCAGAACTGCGAAAATTTTGAGTTTCTCAAGCGTTTCTTACCTCCAAACTGCCATATCTCGCGAACGGATTGACCAATCCGCAAAATTTCTGTTGCCTCTGAAAGTAGGAACTCGCCCGATTACAACGGTATGCGTACTTTTCCCCTAGGCCGTTCTGGTTATTCGTTTCGAGCATCAGAACTGCGAAAATTTTGAGCTTCTCAAGCGTTTCTTACCTACAAACTGCCATATCTCGCGAACGGATTGACCAATCCGCAAAATTTCTGTTGCATCTGAAAGTAGAAACTCGCCCGATTACAACGGTATGCGTACTTTTCCCCTAGACCGTTCTAGTTATGCTTGTCGAGCATCAGAACTGCGAAAATTTTGAGTTTCTCAAGCGTTTCTTACCTCCAAACTGCCATATCTCGCGAACGGATTGACCAATCCGCAAAATTTCTGTTGCATCTGAAAGTAGAAACACGCCCGATTACAACGGTATGCGTACTTATCCCCTAGGCCGTTCTGGTTATTCGTTTCGAGCATCAGAACTGCGAAAATTTTGAGTTTCTCAAGCGTTTCTTACCTCCAAACTGCCATATCTCGCGAACGGATTGACCAATCCGCAAAATTTCTGTTGCATCTGAAAGTAGAAACTCGCCCGATTACAACGGTATGCGTACTTTTCCCCTAGGCCGTTCTAGTTATTCGTTTCGAGCATGAGAACTGCGAAAATTTTGGGTTTCCCAAGCGTTGCTTACCTCCAAACTGCCATATCTCGCGAACGGATTGACCAATCCGCAAAATTTCTGTTGCATCTGAAAGTAGAAACTCGCCCGATTACAACGGTATGCGTACTTATCCCCTAGGCCGTTCTGGTTATTCGTTTCGAGCATCAGAACTGTGAAAATTTTGAGTTTCTCAACCGTTTCTTACCTACAAACTGCCATATCTCGCGAACGGATTGACCAATCCGCAAAATTTCTGTTGCATCTGAAAGTAGAAAGTCGCCCGATTACAACGGTTTGCGTACTTTTCCCCTAGACCGTTCTAGTTATGCTTGTCGAGCATCAGAACTGCGAAAATTTTGAGTTTCTCAAGCGTTTCTTACCTCCAAACTGCCATATTTCGCGAACGTATTGACTAATCCGCAAAATTTCTGTTGCATCTGACAGTAGAAACTCGCCCGTTTACAACGGTATGCGTACTTTTCCCCTAGGCCGTTCTAGTTATTCGTTTCGAGCATCAGAACTGCGAAAATTTTGAGTTTCTCAAGCGTTTCTTACCTCCAAACTGCCATATCTCGCGAACGGATTGACCAATCCGCAAAATTTCTGTTGCATCTGAAAGTAGAAACTCGCCCGATTACAACCGTGTGCGTACTTTTCCCCTAGGCCGTTCTAGTTATTCGTTTCGAGCATCAGAACTGCGAAAATTTTGAGTTTCTCTAACGTTTCTTACCTCCAAACTGCCATATCTCGCGAACGGATTGACCGATCCACAAAATTTCTGTTGCATCTGAAAGTAGAAACTCGCCCGATTACAACGGTATTCGTACTTTTCCCCTAGGCCGTTCTAGTTATTCGTTTCGAGCATCAGAACTGCGAAAATTTTGAGTTTCTCAAGCGTTCCTTACCTCCAAACTGCCATATCTCGCGAACGGATTAACCAATCCGCAAAATTTCTGTTGCATCTGAAAGTAGAAACTCGCCCGATTACAACCGTGTGCGTACTTTTCCCCTAGGCCGTTCTAGTTATTCGTTTCGAGCATCAGAACTGCGAAAATTTTGAGTTTCTCAAACGTTTCTTACCTCCAAACTGCCATATCTCGCGAACGGATTGACCGATCCACAAAATTTCTGTTGCATCTGAAAGTAGAAACTCGCCCGATTACAACCGTGTGCGTACTTTTCCCCTAGGCCGTTCTAGTTATTCGTTTCGAGCATCAGAACTGCGAAAATTTTGAGTTTCTCTAACGTTTCTTACCTCCAAACTGCCATATCTCGCGAACGGATTGACCGATCCACAAAATTTCTGTTGCATCTGAAAGTAGAAACTCGCCCGATTACAACGGTATTCGTACTTTTCCCCTAGGCCGTTCTAGTTATTCGTTTCGAGCATCAGAACTGCGAAAATTTTGAGTTTCTCAAGCGTTCCTTACCTCCAAACTGCCATATCTCGCGAACGGATTAACCAATCCGCAAAATTTCTGTTGCATCTGAAAGTAGAAACTCGCCCGATTACAACCGTGTGCGTACTTTTCCCCTAGGCCGTTCTAGTTATTCGTTTCGAGCATCAGAACTGCGAAAATTTTGAGTTTCTCAAACGTTTCTTACCTCCAAACTGCCATATCTCGCGAACGGATTGACCGATCCACAAAATTTCTGTTGCATCTGAAAGTAGAAACTCGCCCGATTACAACGGTATTCGTACTTTTCCCCTAGGCCGTTCTAGTTATTCGTTTCGAGCATCAGAACTGCGAAAATTTTGAGTTTCTCAAGCGTTCCTTACCTCCAAACTGCCATATCTCGCGAACGGATTAACCAATCCGCAAAATTTCTGTTGCACCTGAAAGTAGAAACTCGCCCGATTACAACGGTATGCGTACTTTTCCCCTAGGCCGTTCTAGTTATTCGTTTCGAGCATCAGAACTGCAAAAATGTTGAGTTTCTCAAGCGTTTCTTACCTACAAACTGCCATATCTCGCGAACGGATTGACCAATCCGCAAAATTTCTGTTGCATCTGAAAGTAGAAAGTCGCCCGATTACAACGGTTTGCGTACTTTTCCCCTAGACCGTTCTAGTTATGCTTGTCGAGCATCAGAACTGCGAAAATTTTGAGTTTCTCAAGCGTTTCTTACCTCCAAACTGCCATATTTCGCGAACGTATTGACTAATCCGCAAAATTTCTGTTGCATCTGACAGTAGAAACTCGCCCGTTTACAACGGTATGCGTACTTTTCCCCTAGGCCGTTCTAGTTATTCGTTTCGAGCATCAGAACTGCGAAAATTTTGAGTTTCTCAAGCGTTTCTTACCTCCAAACTGCCATATCTCGCGAACGGATTGACCAATCCGCAAAATTTCTGTTGCATCTGAAAGTAGAAACTCGCCCGATTACAACGGTATGCGTACTTTTCCCCTAGTCCGTTCTAGTTATTCGTTTCGAGCATCAGAACTGCGAAAATTTTGAGTTTCTCAAGCGTTTCTTACCTCCAAACTGCCATATCTCGCGAACGGATTGACCAATCTGCAAAATTTCTGTTGCATCTGAAAGTAGAAACTCGCCCGATTACAACGGTATGCGTACTTTTGCCCTAGGCCGTTCTAGTTATGCTTGTCGAGCATCAGAACTGCGAAAATTTTGAGTTTCTCAAGCGTTTCTTACCTCCAAATTGCCATATCTCGCGAACGGATTGACCAGTCCGCAAAATTTCTGTTGCATCTGAAAGTAGAAACTCGCCCGATTACAACGGTATGCGTACTTTTCCCCTAGGCCGTTGTAGTTATTCGTTTCGAGCATGAGAACTGCGAAAATTTTGGGTTTCTCAAGCGTTGCTTACCTCCAAACTGCCATATCTCCCGAACGGAATGACCAATCCGCAAAATTTCTGTTGCATCTGAAAGTAGAAACTCGCCCGATTACAACGGTATGCGTACTTATCCCCTAGGCCGTTGTAGTTATTCGTTTCGAGCATCAGAACTGCGAAAATTTTGAGTTTCTCAAGCGTTTCTTACCTCCAAACTGCCATATCTCGCGAACGGATTGACCAATCCGCAAAATTTCTGTTGCATCTGAAAGTAGAAACTCGCCCGATTACAACGGTATGCGTACTTTACCCCTAGGCCGTTCTAGTTATGCTTGTCGAGCATCAGAACTGCGAAAATTTTGAGTTTCTCAAGCGTTTCTTACTTCCAAATTGCCATATCTCGCGAACGGATTGACCAGTCCGCAAAATTTCTGTTGCATCTGAAAGTAGAATCTCGCCCGATTACAACGGTATGCGTACTTTTCCCCTAGGCCGTTGTGGTTATTCGTTTCGAGCATGAGAACTGCGAAAATTTTGGGTTTCTCAAGCGTAGCTTACCTCCAAACTGCCATATCTCCCGAACGGAATGACCAATCCGCAAAATTTCTGTTGCATCTGAAAGTAGAAACTCGCTCGATTACAACGGTATGCGTACTTATCCCCTAGGCCGTTGTAGTTATTCGTTTCGAGCATCAGAACTGCGAAAATTTTGAGTTTCTCAAGCGTTTCTTACCTCCAAACTGCCATATCTCGCGAACAGATTGACCAATCCGCAAAATTTCTGTTGCATCTGAAAGTAGAAACTCGCCCGATTACAACGGTATGCGTACTTTTCCCCTAGACCGTTCTAGTTATGCTTGTCGAGCATCAGAACTGCGAAAATTTTGAGTTTCTCAAGCGTTTCTTTCCTCCAAACTGCCATATCTCGCGAACGGATTGACTAATCCGCAAAATTTCTGTTGCATCTGACAGTAGAAACTCGCCCGATTACATCGGTATGCGTACTTTTCTCCTAGGCCGTTCTAGTTATTCGTTTCGAGCATCAGAACTGCGAAAATTTTGAGTTTCTCAAGCGTTTCTTACCTCCAAACTGCCATATCTCGCGAACGGATTGACCAATCCGCAAAATTTCTGTTGCATCTGAAAGTAGAAACTCGCCCGATTACAACCGTGTGCGTACTTTTCCCCTAGGCCGTTCTAGTTATTCGTTTCGAGCATCAGAACTGCGAAAATTTTGAGTTTCTCAAACGTTTCTTACCTCCAAACTGCCATATCTCGCGAACGGATTGACCGATCCACAAAATTTCTGTTGCATCTGAAAGTAGAAACTCGCCCGATTACAACGGTATTCGTACTTTTCCCCTAGGCCGTTCTAGTTATTCGTTTCGAGCATCAGAACTGCGAAAATTTTGAGTTTCTCAAGCGTTCCTTACCTCCAAACTGCCATATCTCGCGAACGGATTAACCAATCCGCAAAATTTCTGTTGCACCTGAAAGTAGAAACTCGCCCGATTACAACGGTATGCGTACTTTTCCCCTAGGCCGTTCTAGTTATTCGTTTCGAGCATCAGAACTGCAAAAATGTTGAGTTTCTCAAGCGTTTCTTACCTACAAACTGCCATATCTCGCGAACGGATTGACCAATCCGCAAAATTTCTGTTGCATCTGAAAGTAGAAAGTCGCCCGATTACAACGGTTTGCGTACTTTTCCCCTAGACCGTTCTGGTTATGCTTGTCGAGCATCAGAACTGCGAAAATTTTGAGTTTCTCAAGCGTTTCTTTCCTCCAAACTGCCATATCTCGCGAACGGATTGACTAATCCGCAAAATTTCTGTTGCATCTGACAGTAGAAACTCGCCCGATTACATCGGTATGCGTACTTTTCTCCTAGGCCGTTCTAGTTATTCGTTTCGAGCATCAGAACTGCGAAAATTTTGAGTTTCTCAAGCGTTTCTTACCTCCAAACTGCCATATCTCGCGAACGGATTGACCAATCCGCAAAATTTCTGTTGCATCTGAAAGTAGAAACTCGCCCGATTACAACCGTGTGCGTACTTTTCCCCTAGGCCGTTCTAGTTATTCGTTTCGAGCATCAGAACTGCGAAAATTTTGAGTTTCTCAAACGTTTCTTACCTCCAAACTGCCATATCTCGCGAACGGATTGACCGATCCACAAAATTTCTGTTGCATCTGAAAGTAGAAACTCGCCCGATTACAACGGTATTCGTACTTTTCCCCTAGGCCGTTCTAGTTATTCGTTTCGAGCATCAGAACTGCGAAAATTTTGAGTTTCTCAAGCGTTCCTTACCTCCAAACTGCCATATCTCGCGAACGGATTAACCAATCCGCAAAATTTCTGTTGCACCTGAAAGTAGAAACTCGCCCGATTACAACGGTATGCGTACTTTTCCCCTAGGCCGTTCTAGTTATTCGTTTCGAGCACCAGAACTGCAAAAATGTTGAGTTTCTCAAGCGTTTCTTACCTACAAACTGCCATATCTCGCGAACGGATTGACCAATCCGCAAAATTTCTGTTGCATCTGAAAGTAGAAAGTCGCCCGATTACAACGGTTTGCGTACTTTTCCCCTAGACCGTTCTAGTTATGCTTGTCGAGCATCAGAACTGCGAAAATTTTGAGTTTCTCAAGCGTTTCTTACCTCCAAACTGCCATATTTCGCGAACGTATTGACTAATCCGCAAAATTTCTGTTGCATCTGACAGTAGAAACTCGCCCGTTTACAACGGTATGCGTACTTTTCCCCTAGGCCGTTCTAGTTATTCGTTTCGAGCATCAGAACTGCGAAAATTTTGAGTTTCTCAAGCGTTTCTTACCTCCAAACTGCCATATCTCGCGAACGGATTGACCAATCCGCAAAATTTCTGTTGCATCTGAAAGTAGAAACTCGCCCGATTACAACGGTATGCGTACTTTTCCCCTAGTCCGTTCTAGTTATTCGTTTCGAGCATCAGAACTGCGAAAATTTTGAGTTTCTCAAGCGTTTCTTACCTCCAAACTGCCATATCTCGCGAACGGATTGACCAATCTGCAAAATTTCTGTTGCATCTGAAAGTAGAAACTCGCCCGATTACAACGGTATGCGTACTTTTCCCCTAGGCCGTTCTAGTTATGCTTGTCGAGCATCAGAACTGCGAAAATTTTGAGTTTCTCAAGCGTTTCTTACCTCCAAATTGCCATATCTCGCGAACGGATTGACCAGTCCGCAAAATTTCTGTTGCATCTGAAAGTAGAAACTCGCCCGATTACAACGGTATGCGTACTTTTCCCCTAGGCCGTTGTAGTTATTCGTTTCGAGCATGAGAACTGCGAAAATTTTGGGTTTCTCAAGCGTTGCTTACCTCCAAACTGCCATATCTCCCGAACGGAATGACCAATCCGCAAAATTTCTGTTGCATCTGAAAGTAGAAACTCGCCCGATTACAACGGTATGCGTACTTATCCCCTAGGCCGTTGTAGTTATTCGTTTCGAGCATCAGAACTGCGAAAATTTTGAGTTTCTCAAGCGTTTCTTACCTCCAAACTGCCATATCTCGCGAACAGATTGACCAATCCGCAAAATTTCTGTTGCATCTGAAAGTAGAAACTCGCCCGATTACAACGGTATGCGTACTTTTCCCCTAGACCGTTCTAGTTATGCTTGTCGAGCGTCAGAACTGCGAAAATTTTGAGTTTCTCAAGCGTTTCTTTCCTCCAAACTGCCATATCTCGCGAACGGATTGACTAATCCGCAAAATTTCTGTTGCATCTGACAGTAGAAACTCGCCCGATTACATCGGTATGCGTACTTTTCTCCTAGGCCGTTCTAGTTATTCGTTTCGAGCATCAGAACTGCGAAAATTTTGAGTTTCTCAAGCGTTTCTTACCTCCAAACTGCCATATCTCGCGAACGGATTGACCAATCCGCAAAATTTCTGTTGCATCTGAAAGTAGAAACTCGCCCGATTACAACGGTATGCGTACTTTTCCCCTAGTCCGTTCTAGTTATTCGTTTCGAGCATCAGAATTGTGAAAATTTTGAGTTTCTCAAACGTTTCTTACCTCCAAACTGCCATATCTCGCGAACGGATTGACCAATCCGCAAAATTTCTGTTGCATCTGAAAGTAGAAACTCGCCCGATTACAACGGTATGCGTACTTTTCCCCTAGGCCGTTCTAGTTATTCGTTTCGAGCATCAGAACTGCAAAAATGTTGAGTTTCTCAAGCGTTTCTTACCTACAAACTGCCATATCTCGCGAACGGATTGACCAATCCGCAAAATTTCTGTTGCATCTGAAAGTAGAAAGTCGCCCGATTACAACGGTATGCGTACTTTTCCCCTAGTCCGTTCTAGTTATTCGTTTCGAGCATCAGAACTGCGAAAATTTTGAGTTTCTCAAGCGTTTCTTACCTCCAAACTGCCATATCTCGCGAGCGGATTGACTAATCCGCAAAATTTCTGTTGCATCTGAAAGTAGAAACTCGCCCGATTACAACGGTATTCGTACTTTTCCCCTAGGCCGTTCTAGTTATTCGTTTCGAGCATCAGAACTGCGAAAATTTTGAGTTTCTCAAGCGTTCCTTACCTCCAAACTGCCATATCTCGCGAACGGATTAACCAATCCGCAAAATTTCTGTTGCACCTGAAAGTAGAAACTCGCCCGATTACAACGGTATGCGTACTTTTCCCCTAGGCCGTTCTAGTTATTCGTTTCGAGCATCAGAACTGCAAAAATGTTGAGTTTCTCAAGCGTTTCTTACCTACAAACTGCCATATCTCGCGAACGGATTGACCAATCCGCAAAATTTCTGTTGCATCTGAAAGTAGAAACTCGCCCGATTACAACGGTATGCGTACTTTTCTCCTAGTCCGTTCTAGTTATTCGTTTCGAGCATCAGAACTGCGAAAATTTTGAGTTTCTCAAGCGTTTCTTACCTCCAAACTGCCATATCTCGCGAACGGATTGACCAATCTGCAAAATTTCTGTTGCATCTGAGAGTAGAAACTCGCCCGATTACAACGGTATGCGTACTTTTCCCCTAGGCCGTTCTAGTTATGCTTGTCGAGCATCAGAACTGCGAAAATTTTGAGTTTCTCAAGCGTTTCTTACCTCCAAACTGCCATATCTCGCGAACAGATTGACCAATCCGCAAAATTTCTGTTGCATCTGAAAGTAGAAACTCGCCCGATTACAACGGTATGCGTACTTTTCCCCTAGACCGTTCTAGTTATGCTTGTCGAGCATCAGAACTGCGAAAATTTTGAGTTTCTCAAGCGTTTCTTTCCTCCAAACTGCCATATCTCGCGAACGGATTGACTAATCCGCAAAATTTCTGTTGCATCTGACAGTAGAAACTCGCCCGATTACATCGGTATGCGTACTTTTCTCCTAGGCCGTTCTAGTTATTCGTTTCGAGCATCAGAACTGCGAAAATTTTGAGTTTCTCAAGCGTTTCTTACCTCCAAACTGCCATATCTCGCGAACGGATTGACCAATCCGCAAAATTTCTGTTGCATCTGAAAGTAGAAACTCGCCCGATTACAACCGTGTGCGTACTTTTCCCCTAGGCCGTTCTAGTTATTCGTTTCGAGCATCAGAACTGCGAAAATTTTGAGTTTCTCAAGCGTTTCTTACCTCCAAACTGCCATATCTCGCGAGCGGATTGACTAATCCGCAAAATTTCTGTTGCATCTGAAAGTAGAAACTCGCCCGATTACAACGGTATTCGTACTTTTCCCCTAGGCCGTTCTAGTTATTCGTTTCGAGCATCAGAACTGCGAAAATTTTGAGTTTCTCAAGCGTTCCTTACCTCCAAACTGCCATATCTCGCGAACGGATTAACCAATCCGCAAAATTTCTGTTGCACCTGAAAGTAGAAACTCGCCCGATTACAACGGTATGCGTACTTTTCCCCTAGGCCGTTCTAGTTATTCGTTTCGAGCATCAGAACTGCAAAAATGTTGAGTTTCTCAAGCGTTTCTTACCTACAAACTGCCATATCTCGCGAACGGATTGACCAATCCGCAAAATTTCTGTTGCATCTGAAAGTAGAAACTCGCCCGATTACAACGGTATGCGTACTTTTCTCCTAGTCCGTTCTAGTTATTCGTTTCGAGCATCAGAACTGCGAAAATTTTGAGTTTCTCAAGCGTTTCTTACCTCCAAACTGCCATATCTCGCGAACGGATTGACCAATCTGCAAAATTTCTGTTGCATCTGAGAGTAGAAACTCGCCCGATTACAACGGTATGCGTACTTTTCCCCTAGGCCGTTCTAGTTATGCTTGTCGAGCATCAGAACTGCGAAAATTTTGAGTTTCTCAAGCGTTTCTTACCTCCAAACTGCCATATCTCGCGAACAGATTGACCAATCCGCAAAATTTCTGTTGCATCTGAAAGTAGAAACTCGCCCGATTACAACGGTATGCGTACTTTTCCCCTAGACCGTTCTAGTTATGCTTGTCGAGCATCAGAACTGCGAAAATTTTGAGTTTCTCAAGCGTTTCTTTCCTCCAAACTGCCATATCTCGCGAACGGATTGACTAATCCGCAAAATTTATGTTGCATCTGACAGTAGAAACTCGCCCGATTACATCGGTATGCGTACTTTTCTCCTAGGCCGTTCTAGTTATTCGTTTCGAGCATCAGAACTGCGAAAATTTTGAGTTTCTCAAGCGTTTCTTACCTCCAAACTGCCATATCTCGCGAACGGATTGACCAATCCGCAAAATTTCTGTTGCATCTGAAAGTAGAAACTCGCCCGATTACAACCGTGTGCGTACTATTCCCCTAGGCCGTTCTAGTTATTCGTTTCGAGCATCAGAACTGCGAAAATTTTGAGTTTCTCAAACGTTTCTTACCTCCAAACTGCCATATCTCGCGAACGGATTGACCGATCCACAAAATTTCTGTTGCATCTGAAAGTAGAAACTCGCCCGATTACAACGGTATTCGTACTTTTCCCCTAGGCCGTTCCAGTTATTCGTTTCGAGCATCAGAACTGCGAAAATTTTGAGTTTCTCAAGCGTTCCTTACCTCCAAACTGCCATATCTCGCGAACGGATTAACCAATCCGCAAAATTTCTGTTGCACCTGAAAGTAGAAACTCGCCCGATTACAACGGTATGCGTACTTTTCCCCTAGGCCGTTCTAGTTATTCGTTTCGAGCATCAGAACTGCAAAAATGTTGAGTTTCTCAAGCGTTTCTTACCTACAAACTGCCATATCTCGCGAACGGATTGACCAATCCGCAAAATTTCTGTTGCATCTGAAAGTAGAAAGTCGCCCGATTACAACGGTTTGCGTACTTTTCCCCTAGACCGTTCTAGTTATGCTTGTCGAGCATCAGAACTGCGAAAATTTTGAGTTTCTCAAGCGTTTCTTTCCTCCAAACTGCCATATCTCGCGAACGGATTGACTAATCCGCAAAATTTCTGTTGCATCTGACAGTAGAAACTCGCCCGATTACATCGGTATGCGTACTTTTCTCCTAGGCCGTTCTAGTTATTCGTTTCGAGCATCAGAACTGCGAAAATTTTGAGTTTCTCAAGCGTTTCTTACCTCCAAACTGCCATATCTCGCGAACGGATTGACCAATCCGCAAAATTTCTGTTGCATCTGAAAGTAGAAACTCGCCCGATTACAACCGTGTGGGTACTTTTCCCCTAGGCCGTTCTAGTTATTCGTTTCGAGCATCAGAACTGCGAAAATTTTGAGTTTCTCAAACGTTTCTTACCTCCAAACTGCCATATCTCGCGAACGGATTGACCGATCCACAAAATTTCTGTTGCATCTGAAAGTAGAAACTCGCCCGATTACAACGGTATTCGTACTTTTCCCCTAGGCCGTTCTAGTTATTCGTTTCGAGCATCAGAACTGCGAAAATTTTGAGTTTCTCAAGCGTTCCTTACCTCCAAACTGCCATATCTCGCGAACGGATTAACCAATCCGCAAAATTTCTGTTGCACCTGAAAGTAGAAACTCGCCCGATTACAACGGTATGCGTACTTTTCCCCTAGGCCGTTCTGGTTATTCGTTTCGAGCATCAGAACTGCAAAAATGTTGAGTTTCTCAAGCGTTTCTTACCTACAAACTGCCATATCTCGCGAACGGATTGACCAATCCGCAAAATTTCTGTTGCATCTGAAAGTAGAAAGTCGCCCGATTACAACGGTTTGCGTACTTTTCCCCTAGACCGTTCTAGTTATGCTTGTCGAGCATCAGAACTGCGAAAATTTTGAGTTTCTCAAGCGTTTCTTACCTCCAAACTGCCATATTTCGCGAACGTATTGACTAATCCGCAAAATTTCTGTTGCATCTGACAGTAGAAACTCGCCCGTTTACAACGGTATGCGTACTTTTCCCCTAGGCCGTTCTAGTTATTCGTTTCGAGCATCAGAACTGCGAAAATTTTGAGTTTCTCAAGCGTTTCTTACCTCCAAACTGCCATATCTCGCGAACGGATTGACCAATCCGCAAAATTTCTGTTGCATCTGAAAGTAGAAACTCGCCCGATTACAACGGTATGCGTACTTTTCCCCTAGTCCGTTCTAGTTATTCGTTTCGAGCATCAGAACTGCGAAAATTTTGAGTTTCTCAAGCGTTTCTTACCTCCAAACTGCCATATCTCGCGAACGGATTGACCAATCTGCAAAATTTCTGTTGCATCTGAAAGTAGAAACTCGCCCGATTACAACGGTATGCGTACTTTTCCCCTAGGCCGTTCTAGTTATGCTTGTCGAGCATCAGAACTGCGAAAATTTTGAGTTTCTCAAGCGTTTCTTACCTCCAAATTGCCATATCTCGCGAACGGATTGACCAGTCCGCAAAATTTCTGTTGCATCTGAAAGTAGAAACTCGCCCGATTACAACGGTATGCGTACTTTTCCCCTAGGCCGTTGTAGTTATTCGTTTCGAGCATGAGAACTGCGAAAATTTTGGGTTTCTCAAGCGTTGCTTACCTCCAAACTGCCATATGTCCCGAACTGAATGACCAATCCGCAAAATTTCTGTTGCATCTGAAAGTAGAAACTCGCCCGATTACAACGGTATGCGTACTTATCCCCTAGGCCGTTGTAGTTATTCGTTTCGAGCATCAGAACTGCGAAAATTTTGAGTTTCTCAAGCGTTTCTTTCCTCCAAACTGCCATATCTCGCGAACGGATTGACTAATCCGCAAAATTTCTGTTGCATCTGACAGTAGAAACTCGCCCGATTACATCGGTATGCGTACTTTTCTCCTAGGCCGTTCTAGTTATTCGTTTCGAGCATCAGAACTGCGAAAATTTTGAGTTTCTCAAGCGTTTCTTACCTCCAAACTGCCATATTTCGCGAACGTATTGACCAATCCGCAAAATTTCTGTTGCATCTGAAAGTAGAAACTCGCCCGATTACAACGGTATGCGTACTTTTCCCCTAGTCCGTTCTAGTTATTCGTTTCGAGCATCAGAACTGCGAAAATTTTGAGTTTCTCAAGCGTTTCTTACCTCCAAACTGCCATATCTCGCGAACGGATTGACCAATCTGCAAAATTTCTGTTGCATCTGAAAGTAGAAACTCGCCCGATTACAACGGTATGCGTACTTTTCCCCTAGGCCGTTCTAGTTATGCTTGTCGAGCATCAGAACTGCGAAAATTTTGAGTTTCTCAAGCGTTTCTTACCTCCAAACTGCCATATTTCGCGAACGTATTGACTAATCCGCAAAATTTCTGTTGCATCTGACAGTAGAAACTCGCCCGTTTACAACGGTATGCGTACTTTTCCCCTAGGCCGTTCTAGTTATTCGTTTCGAGCATCAGAACTGCGAAAATTTTGAGTTTCTCAAGCGTTTCTTACCTCCAAACTGCCATATCTCGCGAACGGATTGACCAATCCGCAAAATTTCTGTTGCATCTGAAAGTAGAAACTCGCCCGATTACAACGGTATGCGTACTTTTCTCCTAGTCCGTTCTAGTTATTCGTTTCGAGCATCAGAACTGCGAAAATTTTGAGTTTCTCAAGCGTTTCTTACCTCCAAACTGCCATATCTCGCGAACGGATTGACCAATCTGCAAAATTTCTGTTGCATCTGAAAGTAGAAACTCGCCCGATTACAACGGTATGCGTACTTTTCCCCTAGGCCGTTCTAGTTATGCTTGTCGAGCATCAGAACTGCGAAAATTTTGAGTTTCTCAAGCGTTTCTTACCTCCAAATTGCCATATCTCGCGAACGGATTGACCAGTCCGCAAAATTTCTGTTGCATCTGAAAGTAGAAACTCGCCCGATTACAACGGTATGCGTACTTTTCCCCTAGGCCGTTCTAGTTATGCTTGTCGAGCATCAGAACTGCGAAAATTTTGAGTTTCTCAAGCGTTTCTTACCTCCAAATTGCCATATCTCGCGAACGGATTGACCAGTCCGCAAAATTTCTGTTGCATCTGAAAGTAGAAACTCGCCCGATTACAACGGTATGCGTACTTTTCCCCTAGGCCGTTGTAGTTATTCGTTTCGAGCATCAGAACTGCGAAAATTTTGAGTTTCTCAAGCGTTTCTTACCTCCAAACTGCCATATCTCGCGAACAGATTGACCAATCCGCAAAATTTCTGTTGCATCTGAAAGTAGAAACTCGCCCGATTACAACGGTATGCGTACTTTTCCCCTAGACCGTTCTAGTTATGCTTGTCGAGCATCAGAACTGCGAAAATTTTGAGTTTCTCAAGCGTTTCTTTCCTCCAAACTGCCATATCTCGCGAACGGATTGACTAATCCGCAAAATTTCTGTTGCATCTGACAGTAGAAACTCGCCCGATTACATCGGTATGCCTACTTTTCTCCTAGGCCGTTCTAGTTATTCGTTTCGAGCATCAGAACTGCGAAAATTTTGAGTTTCTCAAGCGTTTCTTACCTCCAAACTGCCATATCTCGCGAACGGATTGACCAATCTGCAAAATTTCTGTTGCATCTGAAAGTAGAAACTCGCCCGATTACAACGGTATGCGTACTTTTCCCCTAGGCCGTTCTAGTTATGCTTGTCGAGCATCAGAACTGCGAAAATTTTGAGTTTCTCAAGCGTTTCTTACCTCCAAACTGCCATATTTCGCGAACGTATTGACTAATCCGCAAAATTTCTGTTGCATCTGACAGTAGAAACTCGCCCGTTTACAACGGTATGCGTACTTTTCCCCTAGGCCGTTCTAGTTATTCGTTTCGAGCATCAGAACTGCGAAAATTTTGAGTTTCTCAAGCGTTTCTTACCTCCAAACTGCCATATCTCGCGAACGGATTGACCAATCCGCAAAATTTCTGTTGCATCTGAAAGTAGAAACTCGCCCGATTACAACGGTATGCGTACTTTTCTCCTAGTCCGTTCTAGTTATTCGTTTCGAGCATCAGAACTGCGAAAATTTTGAGTTTCTCAAGCGTTTCTTACCTCCAAACTGCCATATCTCGCGAACGGATTGACCAATCTGCAAAATTTCTGTTGCATCTGAAAGTAGAAACTCGCCCGATTACAACGGTATGCGTACTTTTCCCCTAGGCCGTTCTAGTTATGCTTGTCGAGCATCAGAACTGCGAAAATTTTGAGTTTCTCAAGCGTTTCTTACCTCCAAATTGCCATATCTCGCGAACGGATTGACCAGTCCGCAAAATTTCTGTTGCATCTGAAAGTAGAAACTCGCCCGATTACAACGGTATGCGTACTTTTCCCCTAGGCCGTTCTAGTTATGCTTGTCGAGCATCAGAACTGCGAAAATTTTGAGTTTCTCAAGCGTTTCTTACCTCCAAATTGCCATATCTCGCGAACGGATTGACCAGTCCGCAAAATTTCTGTTGCATCTGAAAGTAGAAACTCGCCCGATTACAACGGTATGCGTACTTTTCCCCTAGGCCGTTGTAGTTATTCGTTTCGAGCATCAGAACTGCGAAAATTTTGAGTTTCTCAAGCGTTTCTTACCTCCAAACTGCCATATCTCGCGAACAGATTGACCAATCCGCAAAATTTCTGTTGCATCTGAAAGTAGAAACTCGCCCGATTACAACGGTATGCGTACTTTTCCCCTAGACCGTTCTAGTTATGCTTGTCGAGCATCAGAACTGCGAAAATTTTGAGTTTCTCAAGCGTTTCTTTCCTCCAAACTGCCATATCTCGCGAACGGATTGACTAATCCGCAAAATTTCTGTTGCATCTGACAGTAGAAACTCGCCCGATTACATCGGTATGCCTACTTTTCTCCTAGGCCGTTCTAGTTATTCGTTTCGAGCATCAGAACTGCGAAAATTTTGAGTTTCTCAAGCGTTTCTTACCTCCAAACTGCCATATCTCGCGAACGGATTGACCAATCCGCAAAATTTCTGTTGCATCTGAAAGTAGAAACTCGCCCGATTACAACGGTATGCGTACTTTTCCCCTAGTCCGTTCTAGTTATTCGTTTCGAGCATCAGAATTGTGAAAATTTTGAGTTTCTCAAACGTTTCTTACCTCCAAACTGCCATATCTCGCGAACGGATTGACCAATCCGCAAAATTTCTGTTGCATCTGAAAGTAGAAACTCGCCCGATTACAACGGTATTCGTACTTTTCCCCTAGGCCGTTCTAGTTATTCGTTTCGAGCATCAGAACTGCAAAAATGTTGAGTTTCTCAAGCGTTTCTTACCTACAAACTGCCATATCTCGCGAACGGATTGACCAATCCGCAAAATTTCTGTTGCATCTGAAAGTAGAAAGTCGCCCGATTACAACGGTATGCGTACTTTTCCCCTAGTCCGTTCTAGTTATTCGTTTCGAGCATCAGAACTGCGAAAATTTTGAGTTTCTCAAGCGTTTCTTACCTCCAAACTGCCATATCTCGCGAACGGATTGACTAATCCGCAAAATTTCTGTTGCATCTGAAAGTAGAAACTCGCCCGATTACAACGGTATGCGTACTTTTCCCCTAGGCCGTTCTAGTTATGCTTGTCGAGCATCAGAACTGCGAAAATTTTGAGTTTCTCAAGCGTTTCTTACCTCCAAATTGCTATATCTCGCGAACGGATTGACCAGTCCGCAAAATTTCTGTTGCATCTGAAAGTAGAAACACGCCCGATTACAACGGTATGCGTACTTTTCCCCTAGGCCGTTGTAGTTATTCGTTTCGAGCATGAGAACTGCGAAAATTTTGGGTTTCTCAAGCGTTGCTTACCTCCAAACTGCCATATCTCCCGAACGGAATGACCAATCCGCAAAATTTCTGTTGCATCTGAAAGTAGAAACTCGCCCGATTACAACGGTATGCGTACTTATCCCCTAGGCCGTTGTAGTTATTCGTTTCGAGCATCAGAACTGCGAAAATTTTGAGTTTCTCAAGCGTTTCTTACCTCCAAACTGCCATATCTCGCGAACAGATTGACCAATCCGCAAAATTTCTGTTGCATCTGAAAGTAGAAACTCGCCCGATTACAACGGTATGCGTACTTTTCCCCTAGACCGTTCTAGTTATGCTTGTCGAGCATCAGAACTGCGAAAATTTTGAGTTTCTCAAGCGTTTCTTTCCTCCAAACTGCCATATCTCGCGAACGGATTGACTAATCCGCAAAATTTCTGTTGCATCTGACAGTAGAAACTCGCCCGATTACATCGGTATGCGTACTTTTCTCCTAGGCCGTTCTAGTTATTCGTTTCGAGCATCAGAACTGCGAAAATTTTGAGTTTCTCAAGCGTTTCTTACCTCCAAACTGCCATATCTCGCGAACGGATTGACCAATCCGCAAAATTTCTGTTGCATCTGAAAGTAGAAACTCGCCCGATTACAACGGTATGCGTACTTTTCCCCTAGTCCGTTCTAGTTATTCGTTTCGAGCATCAGAATTGTGAAAATTTTGAGTTTCTCAAACGTTTCTTACCTCCAAACTGCCATATCTCGCGAACGGATTGACCAATCCGCAAAATTTCTGTTGCATCTGAAAGTAGAATCTCGCCCGATTACAACGGTATGCGTACTTTTCTCCTAGTCCGTTCTAGTTATTCGTTTCGAGCATCAGAACTGCGAAAATTTTGAGTTTCTCAAGCGTTTCTTAGCTCCAAACTGCCATATCTCGCGAACGGATTGACCAATCCGCAAAATTTCTGTTGCATCTGAAAGTAGAAACTCGCCCGATTACAACGGTATGCGTACTTTTCCCCTAGTCCGTTCTAGTTATTCGTTTCGAGCATCAGAATTGTGAAAATTTTGAGTTTCTCAAGCGTTTCTTACCTCCAAACTGCCATATCTCGCGAACGGATTGACCAATCCGCAAAATTTCTGTTGCATCTGAAAGTAGAAACTCGCCCGATTACAACGGTATGCGTACTTTTCCCCTAGGCCGTTCTAGTTATTCGTTTCGAGCATCAGAACTGCGAAAATTTTGAGTTTCTCAAGCGTTTCTTACCTCCAAACTGCCATATCTCGCGAACAGATTGACCAATCCGCAAAATTTCTGTTGCATCTGAAAGTAGAAACTCGCCCGATTACAACGGTATGCGTACTTTTCCCCTAGACCGTTCTAGTTATGCTTGTCGAGCATCAGAACTGCGAAAATTTTGAGTTTCTCAAGCGTTTCTTTCCTCCAAACTGCCATATCTCGCGAACGGATTGACTAATCCGCAAAATTTCTGTTGCATCTGACAGTAGAAACTCGCCCGATTACATCGGTATGCGTACTTTTCTCCTAGGCCGTTCTAGTTATTCGTTTCGAGCATCAGAACTGCGAAAATTTTGAGTTTCTCAAGCGTTTCTTACCTCCAAACTGCCATATCTCGCGAACGGATTGACCAATCCGCAAAATTTCTGTTGCATCTGAAAGTAGAAACTCGCCCGATTACAACGGTATGCGTACTTTTCCCCTAGTCCGTTCTAGTTATTCGTTTCGAGCATCAGAATTGTGAAAATTTTGAGTTTCTCAAACGTTTCTTACCTCCAAACTGCCATATCTCGCGAACGGATTGACCAATCCGCAAAATTTCTGTTGCATCTGAAAGTAGAATCTCGCCCGATTACAACGGTATGCGTACTTTTCTCCTAGTCCGTTCTAGTTATTCGTTTCGAGCATCAGAACTGCGAAAATTTTGAGTTTCTCAAGCGTTTCTTAGCTCCAAACTGCCATATCTCGCGAACGGATTGACCAATCCGCAAAATTTCTGTTGCATCTGAAAGTAGAAACTCGCCCGATTACAACGGTATGCGTACTTTTCCCCTAGTCCGTTCTAGTTATTCGTTTCGAGCATCAGAATTGTGAAAATTTTGAGTTTCTCAAGCGTTTCTTACCTCCAAACTGCCATATCTCGCGAACGGATTGACCAATCCGCAAAATTTCTGTTGCATCTGAAAGTAGAAACTCGCCCGATTACAACGGTATGCGTACTTTTCCCCTAGGCCGTTCTAGTTATTCGTTTCGAGCATCAGAACTGCTAAAATGTTGAGTTTCTCAAGCGTTTCTTACGTACAAACTGCCATATCTCGCGAACGGATTGACCAATTCGCAAAATTTCTGTTGCATCTGAAAGTAGAAACTCGCCCGATTACAACCGTGTGCGTACTTTTCCCCTAGGCCGTTCTAGTTATTCGTTTCGAGCATCAGAACTGCGAAAATTTTGAGTTTCTCAAACGTTTCTTACCTCCAAACTGACATATCTCGCGAACGGATTGACCGATCCGCAAAATTTCTGTTGCATCTGAAAGTAGAAATTCGCCCGATTGCAACGGTATGCGTACTTTTCCCCTAGTCCGTTCTAGTTATTCGTTTCGAGCATCAGAACTGCGAAAATTTTGAGTTTCTCAAGCGTTTCTTACCTCCAAACTGCCATATCTCGCGAACGGATTGACTAATCCGCAAAATTTCTGTTGCATCTGAAAGTAGAAACTCGCCCGATTACAACGGTATTCGTACTTTTCCCCTAGGCCGTTCTAGTTATTCGTTTCGAGCATCAGAACTGCGAAAATTTTGAGTTTCTCAAGCGTTCCTTACCTCCAAACTGCTATATCTCGCGAACGGATTAACCAATCCGCAAAATTTCTGTTGCACCTGAAAGTAGAAACTCGCCCGATTACAACGGTATGCGTACTTTTCCCCTACGCCGTTCTAGTTATTCGTTTTGAGCATCAGAACTGCAAAAATGTTGAGGTTCTCAAGCGTTTCTTACCTACAAACTGCCATATCTCGCGAACGGATTGACCAATCCGCAAAATTTCTGTTGCATCTGAAAGTAGAAAGTCGTCCGATTACAACGGTTTGCGTACTTTTCCCCTAGACCGTTCTAGTTATGCTTGTCGAGCATCAGAACTGCGAAAATTTTGAGTTTCTCAAGCGTTTCTTACCTCCAAACTGCCATATTTCGCGAACGTATTGACTAATCCGCAAAATTTCTGTTGCATCTGACAGTAGAAACTCGCCCGTTTACAACGGTATGCGTACTTTTCCCCTAGGCCGTTCTAGTTATTCGTTTCGAGCATCAGAACTGCGAAAATTTTGAGTTTCTCAAGCGTTTCTTACCTCCAAACTGCCATATCTCGCGAACGGATTGACCAATCCGCAAAATTTCTGTTGCATCTGAAAGTAGAAACTCGCCCGATTACAACGGTATTCGTACTTATCCCCTAGGCCGTTGTAGTTATTCGTTTCGAGCATCAGAACTGCGAAAATTTTGAGTTTCTCAAGCGTTTCTTACCTCCAAACTGCCATACCTCGCGAACAGATTGACCAATCCGCAAAATTTCTGTTGCATCTGAAAGTAGAAACTCGCCCGATTACAACGGTATGCGTACTTTTCCCCTAGACCGTTCTAGTTATGCTTGTCGAGCATCAGAACTGCGAAAATTTTGAGTTTCTCAAGCGTTTCTTTCCTCCAAACTGCCATATCTCGCGAACGGATTGACTAATCCGCAAAATTTCTGTTGCATCTGACAGTAGAAACTCGCCCGATTACATCGGTATGCGTACTTTTCTCCTAGGCCGTTCTAGTTATTCGTTTCGAGCATCAGAACTGCGAAAATTTTGAGTTTCTCAAGCGTTTCTTACCTCCAAACTGCCATATCTCGCGAACGGATTGACCAATCCGCAAAATTTCTGTTGCATCTGAAAGTAGAAACTCGCCCGATTACAACGGTATGCGTACTTTTCCCCTAGTCCGTTCTAGTTATTCGTTTCGAGCATCAGAACTGCGAAAATTTTGAGTTTCTCAAGCGTTTCTTACCTCCAAACTGCCATATCTCGCGAACGGATTGACCAATCCGCAAAATTTCTGTTGCATCTGAAAGTAGAAACTCGCCCGACTACAACGGTATGCGTACTATTCCCCTAGACCGTTCTGGTTATTCGTTTCGAGCATTAGAACTGTGAAAATTTTGAGTTTCTCAAGCGTTTCTTACCTCCAAACTGCCATATCTCGCGAACGGATTGACCAATCCGCAAAATTTCTGTTGCATCTGAAAGTAGAAACTCGCCCGATTACAACGGTATGCGTACCTTTCCCCTAGGCCGTTCTAGTTATTCGTTTCGAGCATCAGAACTGCAAAAATGTTGAGTTTCTCAAGCGTTTCTTACCTACAAACTGCCATATCTCGCGAACGGATTGACCAATCCGCAAAATTTCTGTTGCATCTGAAAGTAGAAAGTCGCCCGATTACAACGTTATGCGTACTTTTCCCCTAGTCCGTTCTAGTTATTCGTTTCGAGCATCAGAACTGCGAAAATTTTGAGTTTCTCAAACGTTTCTTACCTCCAAACTGCCATATCTCGCGAACGGATTGACCAATCCGCAAAATTTCTGTTGCATCTGAAAGTAGAATCTCGCCCGATTACAACGGTAAGCGTACTTTTCTCCTAGTCCGTTCTAGTTATTCGTTTCGAGCATCAGAACTGCGAAAATCTTGAGTTTCTCAAGCGTTTCTTACCTCCAAACTGCCATATCTCGCGAACGGATTGACCAATCCGCAAAATTTCTGTTGCATCTGAAAGTAGAAACTCGCCCGATTACAACGGTATGCGTACTTTTCCCCTAGTCCGTTCTAGTTATTCGTTTCGAGCATCAGAACTGCGAAAATTTTGAGTTTCTCAAGCGTTTCTTACCTCCAAACTGCCATATCTCGCGAACGGATTGACCAATCTGCAAAATTTCTGTTGCATCTGAAAGTAGAAACTCGCCCGATTACAACGGTATGCGTACTTTTCCCCTAGGCCGTTCTAGTTATGCTTGTCGAGCATCAGAACTGCGAAAATTTTGAGTTTCTCAAGCGTTTCTTACATCCAAATTGCCATATCTCGCGAACGGATTGACCAGTCCGCAAAATTTCTGTTGCATCTGAAAGTAGAAACTCGCCCGATTACAACGGTATGCGTACTTTTCCCCTAGGCCGTTGTAGTTATTCGTTTCGAGCATGAGAACTGCGAAAATTTTGGGTTTCTCAAGCGTTGCTTACCTCCAAACTGCCATATCTCGCGAACGGAATGACCACTCCGCAAAATTTCTGTTGCATCTGAAAGTAGAAACTCGCCCGATTACAACGGTATGCGTACTTTTCCCCTAGGCCGTTCTAGTTATTCGTTTCGAGCATCAGAACTGCTAAAATGTTGAGTTTCTCAAGCGTTTCTTACCTACAAACTGCCATATCTCGCGAACGGATTGACCAATCCGCAAAATTTCTGTTGCATCTGAAAGTAGAAACTCGCCCGATTACAACGGTATGCGTACGTTTCCCCTAGGCCGTTCTGGTTATTCGTTTCGAGCATCAGAACTGCGAAAATTTTGAGTTTCTCAAGCGTTTCTTACATCCAAACTGCCATATCTCGCGAACGGATTGACCAATCTGCAAAATTTCTGTTGCATCTGAAGGTAGAAACTCGCCCGATTACAACGGTATGCGTACTTTTCCCCTAGGCCGTTCTATTTATGCTTGTCGAGCATCAGAACTGCGAAAATTTTGAGTTTCTCAAGCGTTTCTTACCTCCAAATTGCCATATCTCGCGAACGGATTGACCAGTCCGCAAAATTTCTGTTGCATCTGAAAGTAGAAACTCGCCCGATTACAACGGTATGCGTACTTTTCCCCTAGGCCGTTGTAGTTATTCGTTTCGAGCATGAGAACTGCGAAAATTTTGGGTTTCTCAAGCGTTGCTTACCTCCAAACTGCCATATCTCGCGAACGGAATGACCAATCCGCAAAATTTCTGTTGCATCTGAAAGTAGAAACTCGCCCGATTACAACGGTATGCGTACTTATCCCCTAGGCCGTTGTAGTTATTCGTTTCGAGCATCAGAACTGCGAAAATTTTGAGTTTCTCAAGCGTTTCTTACCTCCAAACTGCCATATCTCGCGAACGGATTGACCAATCCGCAAAATTTCTGTTGCATCTGAAAGTAGAAACTCGCCCGATTACAACGGTATGCGTACTTTTCCCCTAGGCCGTTCTAGTTATGCTTGTCGAGCATCAGGACTGCGAAAATTTTGAGTTTCTCAAGCGTTTCTTTCCTCCAAACTGCCATATCTCGCGAACGGATTGACTAATCCGCAAAATTTCTGTTGCATCTGACAGTAGAAACTCGCCCGATTACATCGGTATGCGTACTTTTCTCCTAGGCCGTTCTAGTTATTCGTTTCGAGCATCAGAACTGCGAAAATTTTGAGTTTCTCAAGCGTTTCTTACCTCCAAACTGCCATATCTCGCGAACGGATTGACCAATCAGCAAAATTTCTGTTGCATCTGAAAGTAGAAACTCGCCCGATTACAACGGTATGCGTACTTTTCCCCTAGTCCGTTCTAGTTATTCGTTTCGAGCATCAGAACTGCGAAAATTTTGAGTTTCTCAAGCGTTTCTTACCTCCAAACTGCCATATCTCGCGAACGGATTGACCAATCCGCAAAATTTCTGTTGCATCTGAAAGTAGAAACTCGCCCGATTACAACGGTATGCGTACTTTTCCCCTAGACCGTTCTGGTTATTCGTTTCGAGCATTAGAACTGTGAAAATTTTGAGTTTCTCAAGCGTTTCTTACCTCCAAACTGCCATATCTCGCGAACGGATTGACCAATCCGCAAAATTTCTGTTGCATCTGAAAGTAGAAACTCGCCCGATTACAACGGTATGCGTACTTTTCCCCTAGGCCGTTCTAGTTATTCGTTTCGAGCATCAGAACTGCGAAAATTTTGAGTTTCTCAAGCGTTTCTTACCTCCAAACTGCCATATCTCGCGAACGGATTGACCAATCCGCAAAATTTCTGTTGCATCTGAAAGTAGAAACTCGCCCGATTACAACGGTATGCGTACTTTTCCCCTAGGCCGTTCTAGTTATTCGTTTCGAGCATCAGAACTGCGAAAATTTTGAGTTTCTCAAGCGTTTCTCACGTACAAACTGCCACATCTCGCGAACGGATTGACCAATCCGCAAAATTTCTGTTGCATCTGAAAGTAGAAATTCGCCGGATTACAACTACATGCGTACTTTTCCCCTAGCCCGTACTAGTTATTCGTTTCGAGCAACAGAACTGCGAAAATTTTGAGTTTCCCAAGCGTTGCTTACCTCCAAACTGCCATATCTCGCGAACGGATTGACCAATCCGCAAAATTTCTGTTGCATCTGAAAGTAGAAACTCGCCCGATTACAACGGTGTGCGTACTTTTCCCCTAGGCCGTTCTTGTTATTCGTTTCGAGCATCAGAACCGCGAAAATTTTCAGTTTCTCAAGCGTTTCTTACATCCAAACTGCCATATCTCGCGAACGGATTGACCAATCCGCAAAATTTCTGTTGCATCTGAAAGTAGAAACTCGCCCGATTACAACGGTATGCGTACTTTTCCCCTAGGCCGTTCTAGTTATTCGTTTCGAGCATCAGAACTGCGAAAATTTTGAGTTTCTCAAGCGTTTCTTACCTCCAAACTGCCATATTTCGCGAACGGATTGACCAATCCGCAAAATTTCTGTTGCATCTGAAAGTAGAAACTCGCCCGATTACAACGGTATGCGTACTTTTCCCCTAGGCCGTTCTAGTTATTCGTTTCGAGCATCAGAACTGCGAAAATTTTGAGTTTCTCAAGCGTTTCTCACCTACAAACAGCCACATCTCGCGAACGTATTGTCCAATCCGCAAAATTTGTGATGCATCTGAAAGTAGAAACTCGCCCGATTACAACTCTATGCGTACTTTTCCCCTAGCCCGTTCTAGTTATTCGTTTCGAGCAACAGAACTGCGAAAATTTTGAGTTTCTCAAGCGTTGCTTACCTCCAAACTGCCATATCTCGCGAACGGATTGCCCAATCAGCAAAATTTCTGTTGCATCTGAAAGTAGAAACTCGCCCGATTACAACGGTGTGCGTACTTTTCCCCTAGGCCGTTCTTGTTATTCGTTTCGAGCATCAGAACCGCGAAAATTTTGAGTTTCTCAAGCGTTTCTTACATCCAAACTGCCATATCTCGCGAACGGATTGACCAATCCGCAAAAGTTCTGTTGCATCTGAAAGTAGAAACTCGCCCGATTACAACGGTATGCGTACTTTTCCCCTAGGCCGTTCTAGTTATTCGTTTCGAGCATCAGAACTGCGAAAATTTTGAGTTTCTCAAGCGTTTCTTACCTCCAAACTGCCATATCTCGCGAACGGATTGACCAATCCGCAAAATTTCTGTTGCATCTGAAAGTAGAAACTCGCCCGATTACAACGGTATGCGTACTTTTCCCCTAGTCCGTTCTAGTTATTCGTTTCGAGCAACAGAACTGCGAAAATTTTGAGTTTCTCAAGCGTTGCTTACATCCAAACTGCCATATCTCGCGAACGGATTGACCAATCCGCAAAATTTCTGTTGCATCCGAAAGTAGAAACTCGCCCGATTACAACGGTGTGCGAACTTTTCCCCTAGGCCGTTCTAGTTATGCTTATCGAGCATCAGAACTGCGAAAATTTTGAGTTTCTCGAGCGTTTCTTACCTCCAAACTGCCATATCTCGCGAACGGATTGACCAATCCGCAAAATTTCTGTTGCATCTGAAAGTAGAAACTCGCCCGATTACAACTGTATGCGTACTTTCCCCCTAGGCCGTTCTAGTTATGCTTGTCGAGCATCAGAACTGCGAAAATTTTGAGTTTCTCAAGCGTTTCTTACTTCCAAACTGCCATATCTCGCGAACGGATTGACCAATCCGCAAAATTTCTGTTGCATCTGAAGGTAGAAACTCGCCCGAATACAACGGTATGCGTACTTTTCCCCTAGGCCGTTCTAGTTATTCGTTTCGAGCATCAGAACTGCGAAAATTTTGAGTTTCTCAAGCGTTTCTCACATACAAACTGCCACATCTCGCGAACGGATTGACCAATCCGCAAAATTTCTGTTGCGTCTGAAAGTAGAAACTCGCCCGATTACAACGGTGTGCGTACTTTTCCCCTAGGCCGTTCTTGTTACTCGTTTCGAGCATCAGAACCGCGAAAATTTTGAGTTTCTCAAGCGTTTCTTACTTCCAAACTGCCATATCTCGCGAACGGATTGACCAATCCGCAAAATTTCTGTTACATCTGAAAGTAGAAACTCGCCCGATTACAACGGTGTGCGTACTTTTCCCCTAGGCCGTTCTTGTTATTCGTTTCGAGCATCAGAACCGCGAAAATTTTGAGTTTCTCAAGCGTTTCTTACATCCAAACTGCCATATCTCGCGAACGGATTGACCAATCCGCAAAAGTTCTGTTGCATCTGAAAGTAGAAACTCGCCCGATTACAACGGTATGCGTACTTTTCCCCTAGGCCGTTCTAGTTATTCGTTTCGAGCATCAGAACTGCGAAAATTTTGAGTTTCTCAAGCGTTTCTTACCTCCAAACTGCCATATCTCGCGAACGGATTGACCAATCCGCAAAATTTCTGTTGCATCTGAAAGTAGAAACTCGCCCGATTACAACGGTATGCGTACTTTTCCCCTAGTCCGTTCTAGTTATTCGTTTCGAGCAACAGAACTGCGAAAATTTTGAGTTTCTCAAGCGTTGCTTACCTCCAAACTGCCATATCTCGCGAACGGATTGACCAATCCGCAAAATTTCTGTTGCATCCGAAAGTAGAAACTCGCCCGATTACAACGGTGTGCGTACTTTTCCCCTAGGCCGTTCTAGTTATGCTTATCGAGCATCAGAACTGCGAAAATTTTGAGTTTCTCGAGCGTTTCTTACCTCCAAACTGCCATATCTCGCGAACGGATTGACCAATCCGCAAAATTTCTGTTGCATCTGAAAGTAGAAACTCGCCCGATTACAACTGTATGCGTACTTTTCCCCTAGGCCGTTCTAGTTATGCTTGTCGAGCATCAGAACTGCGAAAATTTTGAGTTTCTCAAGCGTTTCTTACTTCCAAACTGCCATATCTCGCGAACGGATTGACCAATCCGCAAAATTTCTGTTGCATCTGAAGGTAGAAACTCGCCCGAATACAACGGTATGCGTACTTTTCCCCTAGGCCGTTCTAGTTATTCGTTTCGAGCATCAGAACTGCGAAAATTTTGAGTTTCTCAAGCGTTTCTCACATACAAACTGCCACATCTCGCGAACGGATTGACCAATCCGCAAAATTTCTGTTGCGTCTGAAAGTAGAAACTCGCCCGATTACAACGGTGTGCGTACTTTTCCCCTAGGCCGTTCTTGTTACTCGTTTCGAGCATCAGAACCGCGAAAATTTTGAGTTTCTCAAGCGTTTCTTACTTCCAAACTGCCATATCTCGCGAACGGATTGACCAATCCGCAAAATTTCTGTTACATCTGAAAGTAGAAACTCGCCCGATTACAACGGTATGCGTCCTTTTCCCCTAGGCCGTTCTAGTTATTCGTTTCGAGCATCAGAACTGCGAAAATTTTGAGTTTCTCAAGCGTTTCTCACCTCCAAACTGCCATATCTCGCGAACGGATAGACCAATCCGCAAAATTTCTGTTGCATCTGAAAGTAGAAACTCGCCCGATTACAACGGTGTGCGTACTTTTCCCCTAGGCCGTTCTAGTTATGCTTATCGAGCATCAGAACTGCGAAAATTTTGAGTTTCTCGAGCGTTTCTTACCTCCAAACTGCCATATCTCGCGAACGGATTGACCAATCCGCAAAATTTCTGTTGCATCTGAAAGTAGAATCTCGCCCGATTACAACACTATGCGTACTTTTCCCCTAGGCCGTTCTAGTTATTCGTTTCGAGCATCAGAACTGCGAAAATTCTGAGTTTCTCAAGCGTTTCTTACATCCAAACTGCCATATCTCGCGAACGGATGGACTATTCCGCAAAATTTCTGTTGCATCTGAAGGTAGAAACTCGCCCGATTACAACGGTATGCGTACTTTTCCCCTAGCCCGTTCTAGTTATTCGTTTCGAGCATCAGAACTGCGAAAATTTTGAGTTTCTCAAGCGTTTCTTACCTCCAAACTGCCATATCTCGCGAACGGATTGACCAATCCGCAAAATTTCTGTTGCATCTGAAAGTAGAAACTCGCCCGATTACAACGGTATGCGTACTTTTCCCCTAGGCCGTTCTAGTTATTCGTTTCGAGCATCAGAACTGCGAAAATTTTGAGTTTCTCAAGCGTTTCTCACCTACAAACTGCCACATCTCGCGAACGGATTGTCCAATCCGCAAAATTTCTGATGCATCTTAAAGTAGAAACTCGCCCGATTACAACACTATGCGTACTTTTCCCCTAGGCCGTTCTAGTTGTTCGTTTCGAGCATCAGAACTGCGAAAATTTTGAGTTTCTCAAGCGTTTCTTACCTCCAAACTGCCATATCTCGCGAACGGATTGACCAATCCGCAAAATTTCTGTTGCATATGAAGGTAGAAACTCGCCCGATTACAACACTGTGCGTACTTTTGCCCTGGGCCGTTCTAGTTATTCGTTTCGAGCATCAGAACTGCGAAAATTTTGAGTTTCTCAAGCGTTTCTTACCTCCAAACTGCCATATCTCGCGAACGGATTGACCAATCAGCAAAATTTCTGTTGCATCTGAAAGTAGAAACTCGCCCGATTACAACGGTATGCGTACGTTTCCCCTAGGCCGTTCTGGTTATTCGTTTCGAGCATCAGAACTGTGAAAATTTTGAGTTTCTCTACCGTTTCTTACCTCCGAACTGCCATATCTCGCGAACGGATTGACCAATCCGCAAAATTTCTGTTGCATCTGAAAGTAGAAACTCGCCCGATTACAACCGGTGTGCGTACTTTTCCCCTAGGCCGTTCTAGTTGTGCTTGTCGAGCATCAGAACTGCGAAAATTTTGAGTTTCTCGAGCGTTTCGTACCTCCAAACTGCCGTATCTCGCGAACGTATTGACCAATCCGCAAAATTTCTGTTGCATCTGAAAGTAGAAATTCGCCGGATTACAACTACATGCGTACTTTTCCCCTAGCCCGTACTAGTTATTCGTTTCGAGCAACAGAACTGCGAAAATTTTGAGTTTCCCAAGCGTTGCTTACCTCCAAACTGCCATATCTCGCGAACGGATTGACCAATCCGCAAAATTTCTGTTGCATCTGAAAGTAGAAACTCGCCCGATTACAACGGTGTGCGTACTTTTCCCCTAGGCCGTTCTTGTTATTCGTTTCGAGCATCAGAACCGCGAAAATTTTCAGTTTCTCAAGCGTTTCTTACATCCAAACTGCCATATCTCGCGAACGGATTGACCAATCCGCAAAATTTCTGTTGCATCTGAAAGTAGAAACTCGCCCGATTACAACGGTATGCGTACTTTTCCCCTAGGCCGTTCTAGTTATTCGTTTCGAGCATCAGAACTGCGAAAATTTTGAGTTTCTCAAGCGTTTCTTACCTCCAAACTGCCATATTTCGCGAACGGATTGACCAATCCGCAAAATTTCTGTTGCATCTGAAAGTAGAAACTCGCCCGATTACAACGGTATGCGTACTTTTCCCCCAGGCCGTTCTAGTTATTCGTTTCGAGCATCAGAACTGCGAAAATTTTGAGTTTCTCAAGCGTTTCTCACCTACAAACAGCCACATCTCGCGAACGTATTGTCCAATCCGCAAAATTTGTGATGCATCTGAAAGTAGAAACTCGCCCGATTACAACTGTATGCGTACTTTTCCCCTAGCCCGTTCTAGTTATTCGTTTCGAGCAACAGAACTGCGAAAATTTTGAGTTTCTCAAGCGTTGCTTACCTCCAAACTGCCATATCTCGCGAACGGATTGCCCAATCAGCAAAATTTCTGTTGCATCTGAAAGTAGAAACTCGCCCGATTACAACGGTGTGCGTACTTTTCCCCTAGGCCGTTCTTGTTATTCGTTTCGAGCATCAGAACCGCGAAAATTTTGAGTTTCTCAAGCGTTTCTTACATCCAAACTGCCATATCTCGCGAACGGATTGACCAATCCGCAAAAGTTCTGTTGCATCTGAAAGTAGAAACTCGCCCGATTACAACGGTATGCGTACTTTTCCCCTAGGCCGTTCTAGTTATTCGTTTCGAGCATCAGAACTGCGAAAATTTTGAGTTTCTCAAGCGTTTCTTACCTCCAAACTGCCATATCTCGCGAACGGATTGACCAATCCGCAAAATTTCTGTTGCATCTGAAAGTAGAAACTCGCCCGATTACAACGGTATGCGTACTTTTCCCCTAGCCCGTTCTAGTTATTCGTTTCGAGCAACAGAACTGCGAAAATTTTGAGTTTCTCAAGCGTTGCTTACCTCCAAACTGCCATATCTCGCGAACGGATTGACCAATCCGCAAAATTTCTGTTGCATCCGAAAGTAGAAACTCGCCCGATTACAACGGTGTGCGTACTTTTCCCCTAGGCCGTTCTAGTTATGCTTATCGAGCATCAGAACTGCGAAAATTTTGAGTTTCTCGAGCGTTTCTTACCTCCAAACTGCCATATCTCGCGAACGGATTGACCAATCCGCAAAATTTCTGTTGCATCTGAAAGTAGAAACTCGCCCGATTACAACACTATGCGTACTTTTCCCCTAGGCCGTTCTAGTTATTCGTTTCGAGCATCAGAACTGCGAAAATTTTGAGTTTCTCAAGCGTTTCTTACTTCCAAACTGCCATATCTCGCGAACGGATTGACCAATCCGCAAAATTTCTGTTGCATCTGAAGGTAGAAACTCGCCCGAATACAACGGTATGCGTACTTTTCCCCTAGGCCGTTCTAGTTATTCGTTTCGAGCATCAGAACTGCGAAAATTTTGAGTTTCTCAAGCGTTTCTCACATACAAACTGCCACATCTCGCGAACGGATTGACCAATCCGCAAAATTTCTGTTGCGTCTGAAAGTAGAAACTCGCCCGATTACAACGGTGTGCGTACTTTTCCCCTAGGCCGTTCTTGTTACTCGTTTCGAGCATCAGAACCGCGAAAATTTTGAGTTTCTCAAGCGTTTCTTACTTCCAAACTGCCATATCTCGCGAACGGATTGAGCAATCCGCAAAATTTCTGTTGCATCTGAAGGTAGAAACTCGCCCGATTACAACGGTATACGTACTTTTCCCCTAGGCCGTTCTAGTTATTCGTTTCGAGCATCAGAACTGCGAAAATTTTGAGTTTCTCAAGCGTTTCTTACCTCCAAACTGCCATATCTCGCGAACGGATTGACCAATCCGCAAAATTTCTGTTGCATCTGAAAGTAGAAACTCGCCCGATTACAACGGTATGCGTACTTTTCCCCTAGGCCGTTCTAGTTATTCGTTTCGAGCATCAGAACTGCGAAAATTTTGAGTTTCTCAAGCGTTTCTCACGTACAAACTGCCACATCTCGCGAACGGATTGACCAATCCGCAAAATTTCTGTTACATCTGAAAGTAGAAACTCGCCCGATTACAACGGTGTGCGTACTTTTCCCCTAGGCCGTTCTAGTTATTCGTTTCGAGCATCAGAACCGCGAAAATTTTGAGTTTCTCGAGCGTTTCTTACATCCAAACTGCCATATCTCGCGAACGGATTGACCAATCCGCAAAATTTCTGTTGCATCTGAAAGTAGAAACTCGCCCGATTACATCGGTGTGCGTACTTTTCCCCTAGGCCGTTCTAGTTATGCTTGTCGAGCATCAGAACTGCGAAAATTTTGAGTTTCTCGAGCGTTTCTTACATCCAAACTGCCATATCTCGCGAACGGATTGACCAATCCGCAAAATTTCTGTTGCATCTGAAAGTAGAAACTCGCCCGATTACAACGGTGTGCGTACTTTTCCCCTAGGCCGTTCTTGTTACTCGTTTCGAGCATCAGAACCGCGAAAATTTTGAGTTTCTCAAGCGTTTCTTACTTCCAAACTGCCATATCTCGCGAACGGATTGACCAATCCGCAAAATTTCTGTTGCATCTGAAGGTAGAAACTCGCCCGATTACAACGGTATACGTACTTTTCCCCTAGGCCGTTCTAGTTATTCGTTTCGAGCATCAGAACTGCGAAAATTTTGAGTTTCTCAAGCGTTTCTTACCTCCAAACTGCCATATCTCGCGAACGGATTGACCAATCCGCAAAATTTCTGTTGCATCTGAAAGTAGAAACTCGCCCGATTACAACGGTATGCGTACTTTTCCCCTAGGCCGTTCTAGTTATTCGTTTCGAGCATCAGAACTGCGAAAATTTTGAGTTTCTCAAGCGTTTCTCACGTACAAACTGCCACATCTCGCGAACGGATTGACCATTCCGCAAAATTTCTGTTACATCTGAAAGTAGAAACTCGCCCGATTACAACGGTGTGCGTACTTTTCCCCTAGGCCGTTCTAGTTATTCGTTTCGAGCATCAGAACTGCGAAAATTTTGAGTTTCTCGAGCGTTTCTTACATCCAAACTGCCATATCTCGCGAACGGATTGACCAATCCGCAAAATTTCTGTTGCATCTGAAAGTAGAAACTCGCCCGATTACATCGGTGTGCGTACTTTTCCCTTAGGCCGTTCTAGTTATGCTTGTCGAGCATCAGAACTGCGAAAATTTTGAGTTTCTCGAGCGTTTCTTACCTCCAAACTGCCATATCTAGCGAACGGATTGACCAATCCGCAAAATTTCTGTTGCATCTGAAAGTAGAAACTCGCCCAATTGAAACGGTATGTTTGCTTTTCTCCTGGGCCATTCTTGTTATTCGTTTCGAGCATCAGGACTGTGCAAATTTTGAGTTTCTCAGCCGTTTCTTACCTCCAAACTGCCATATCTCGCGAACGGATTTTCCAATCCGCAAAATTTCTGTTGCATCTGAAAGTAGGATCTCGTCCGATTACAACGGTATGCGTACTTTTCCCCTAGGCCGTTCTAGTTATTCGTTTCGAGCATCAGAACTGTGAAAATTTTTAGTTTCTCAAGCGTTTCTTACTTCCAAACTGCCATATCTCGCGAACGGATTGACCAATCCGTAATATTTCTGTTGCATCTGAAAGTAGAAACTCGCCCGATTACAAAGGTATGCGTACTTTTCCCCTAGGCCGTTCTAGTTATGCTTGTCGAGCATCAGAACTGCGAAAATTTTGAGTTTCTCAAGCGTTTCTTACCTCCAAACTGCCATATCTCGCGAACGGTTTGACGAATCCGCAAAATTTCTGTTGCATCTGAAAGTAGAAACTCGCCCGATTACAACTGTATGCGTACTTTTCCCCTAGCCCGTTCTAGTTATTCGTTTCGAGCAACAGAACTGCGAAAATTTTGAGTTTCTCAAGCGTTTCTTACATCCAAACTGCCATATGTCGCGAACGGATTGACCAATCCGCAAAATTTCTGTTGCATCTGAAAGTAGAAACTAGCCCGATTACAACGGTATGCGTACTTTTCCCTTAGGCCGTTCTTGTGATTCGTTTCGAGCATCAGAACTGCGAAAATTTTGAGTTTCTCAAGCGTTTCTTACCTCCAAACTGCCATATCTCGCGAACGGATTGACCAATCCGCAAAATTTCTGTTGCATCTGAAAGTAGAAACTCGCCCGATTACAACGGTATGCGTACTTTTCCCCTAGCCCGTGCTAGTTATTCGTTTCGAGCAACAGAACTGCGAAAATTTTGAGTTTCTCAAGCGTTGCTTACCTCCAAACTGTCATGTCTCGCGAACGGATTGACCAATCCGCAAAATTTCTGTTGCATCTGAAAGTATAAACTCGCCCGATTACAACGGTGTGCGTACTTTTCCCCTAGGCCGTTCTAGTTATGCTTGTCGAGCATCAGAACTGCGAAAATTTTGAGTTTCTCGAGCGTTTCTTACCTCCAAACTGCCATATCTCGCGAACGGATTGACCAATCCGCAAAATTTCTGTTGCATCTGAAAGTAGAAACTCGCCCGATTACAACGGTGTGCGTACTTTTCCCCTAGGCCGTTCTAGTTATTCGTTTCGAGCATCAGAACTGCGAAAATTTTGAGTTTCTCGAGCGTTTCTTACATCCAAACTGCCATATCTCGCGAACGGATTGACCAATCCGCAAAATTTCTGTTGCATCTGAAAGTAGAAACTCGCCCGATTACATCGGTGTGCGTACTTTTCCCTTAGGCCGTTCTAGTTATGCTTGTCGAGCATCAGAACTGCGAAAATTTTGAGTTTCTCGAGCGTTTCTTACCTCCAAACTGCCATATCTAGCGAACGGATTGACCAATCCGCAAAATTTCTGTTGCATCAGAAAGTAGAAACTCGCCCGATTACAACGTTATGCGTACTTTTCCCCTAGGCCGTTCTAGTTATTCGTTTCGAGCATCAGAACTGCGAAAATTCTGAGTTTCTCAAGCGTTTCTTACATCCAAACTGCAATATCTCGCGAGCGGATTGACCAATCCGCAAAATTTCTGTTGCATCTGAAGGTAGAACCTCGCCCGATTACAACGGTATGCGTACTTTTCCCCTAGGCCGTTCTAGTTATTCGTTTCGAGCATCAGAACTGCGAAAATTTTGAGTTTCTCAAGCGTTTCTCACCTACAAACTGCCACACCTCGCGAACGGATTGTCCAATCCGCAAAATTTCTAATGCATCTTAAAGTAGAAACTCGCCCGATTACAACTGTGTGCGTACTTTTCCCCTAGCCCGTTCTAGTTATTCGTTTCGAGCAACAGAACTGCGAAAATTTTGAGTTTCTCAAGCGTTGCTTACCTCCAAACTGCCATACCTCGCGAACGGATTGACCAATCCGCAAAATTTCAGTTGCATCTGAAAGTAGAAACTCGCCCGATTACAACGGTGTGCGTACTTTTCCCCTAGGCCGTTCTAGTTATGCTTGTCGAGCATCAGAACTGCGAAAATTTTGAGTTTCTCGAGCGTGTCTTACCTCCAAACTGCCATATCTCGCGAACGGATTGACCAATCCGCAAAATTTCTGTTGCATCTGAAAGTAGATACTCGCCCGATTACAACGGTATGAGTACTTTTCCCCTAGGCCGTTCTAGTTATTCGTTTCTAGCATCAGAAGTGTGAAAATTTTGAGTTTCTCAAGCGTTTCTTACCTCCAAACTGCCATATCTCGCGAACGGATTTTCCAATCCGCAAAATTTCTGTTGCATCTGAAAGTAGAAACTCGTCCGATTACAACGGTATGCGTACTTTTCCCCTAGGCCGTTCTAGTGATTCGTTTCGAGCATCAGAACTGCGAAAATTTTGAGTTTCTCAATTGTTTCTTACCTCCAAACTGCCATATCTCGCGAACGGATTGACCAATCCGCAAAATTTCTGTTGCATCTGAAAGTAGAAACTCGCCCGATTACAACGGTATGCGTACTTATCCCCTAGCCCGTTCTAGTTATTCGTTTCGAGCAACAGAACTGCGAAAATTTTGAGTTTCTCAAGCGTTGCTTACCTCCAAACTGCCATATCTCGCGAACGGATTGACCAATCCGCAAAATTTCTGATGCATCTTAAAGTAGAAACTCGCCCGATTACAACTGTGTGCGTACTTTTCCCCTAGCCCGTTCTAGTTATTCGTTTCGAGCAACAGAACTGCGAAAATTTTGAGTTTCTCAAGCGTTGCTTACCTCCAAACTGCCATACCTCGCGAACGGATTGACCAATCCGCAAAATTTCAGTTGCATCTGAAAGTAGAAACTCGCCCGATTACAACGGTGTGCGTACTTTTCCCCTAGGCCGTTCTAGTTATGCTTGTCGAGCATCAGAACTGCGAAAATTTTGAGTTTCTCGAGCGTGTCTTACCTCCAAACTGCCATATCTCGCGAACGGATTGACCAATCCGCAAAATTTCTGTTGCATCTGAAAGTAGATACTCGCCCGATTACAACGGTATGAGTACTTTTCCCCTAGGCCGTTCTAGTTATTCGTTTCTAGCATCAGAAGTGTGAAAATTTTGAGTTTCTCAAGCGTTTCTTACCTCCAAACTGCCATATCTCGCGAACGGATTTTCCAATCCGCAAAATTTCTGTTGCATCTGAAAGTAGAAACTCGTCCGATTACAACGGTATGCGTACTTTTCCCCTAGGCCGTTCTAGTGATTCGTTTCGAGCATCAGAACTGCGAAAATTTTGAGTTTCTCAATTGTTTCTTACCTCCAAACTGCCATATCTCGCGAACGGATTGACCAATCCGCAAAATTTCTGTTGCATCTGAAAGTAGAAACTCGCCCGATTACAACGGTATGCGTACTTATCCCCTAGCCCGTTCTAGTTATTCGTTTCGAGCAACAGAACTGCGAAAATTTTGAGTTTCTCAAGCGTTGCTTACCTCCAAACTGCCATATCTCGCGAACGGATTGACCAATCCGCAAAATTTCTGTTGCATCTGAAAGTAGAAACTCGCCCGATTACAACGATGTGCGTACTTTTCCCCTAGGCCGTTCTAGTTATTCGTTTCGAGCATCAGAACTGCGAAAATTTTGAGTTTCTCAAACGTTTCGTACCTCCAAACTGCCATATCTCGCGAACGGATTGACCAATCCGCAAAATTTCTGATGCATCTGAAAGTAGAAACTCGCCCGATTACAACGGTATGCGTACGTTTCCCCTAGGCCGTTCTGGTTATTCGTTTCGAGCATCAGAACTGTGAAAATTTTGAGTTTCTCAACCGTTTCTTACCTCCGGAGTGCCATATCTCGCGAACGGATTGACCAATCCGCAAAATTTCTGTTGCATCTGAAAGTAGAAATTCGCCCGATTACAACGGTGTGCGTACTTTTCCCCTAGGCCGTTCTAGTTATGTTTGTCGAGCATCAGAACTGCGAAAATTTTGAGTTTCTCGAGCGTTTCTTACCTCCAAACTGCCATATCTCGCGAACGGATTGACCAATCCGCAAAATTTCTGTTGCATCTGAAAGTAGAAACTCGCCCGATTACAACTGTATGCGTACTTTTCCCCTAGGCCGTTCTAGTTATGCTTGTCGAGCATCAGAACTGCGAAAATTTTGAGTTTCTCAAGCGTTTCTTACCTCCAAACTGCCATATCTCGCGAACGGATTGACCAATCCGCAAAATTTCTGTTGCATCTGAAAGAATAAACTCGCCCGATTACAACGGTATGCGTACTTTTCCCCTAGGCCGTTCTATTTATTCGTTTCGAGCATCAGAACTGCGAAAATTTTGAGTTTCTCAAGCGTTTCTTACCTCCAAACTGCCATATCTCGCGAACGGATTGACCAATCCGCAAAATTTCTGTTGCATCTGAAAGTAGAAACTCGCCCGATTACAACTGTATGCGTACTTTTCCCCTAGGCCGTTCTAGTTATGCTTGTCGAGCATCAGAACTGCGAAAATTTTGAGTTTCTCAAGCGTTTCTTACCTCCAAACTGCCATATCTCGCGAACGGATTGACCAATCCGCAAAATTTCTGTTGCATCTGAAAGAATAAACTCGCCCGATTACAACGGTATGCGTACTTTTCCCCTAGGCCGTTCTATTTATTCGTTTCGAGCATCAGAACTGCGAAAATTTTGAGTTTCTCAAGCGTTTCTTACTTCCAAACTGCCATATCTCGCGAAAGGATTGACCAATCCGCAAAATTTCTGTTGCATCTGAAGGACGAAACTCGCCCGATTACAACGGTATGCGTACTTTTCCCCTAGGCCGTTCTAGTTATTCGTTTCGAGCATCAGAACTGCGAAAATTTTGAGTTTCTCAAGCGTTTCTTACCTCCAAACTGCCATACCTCGCGAACGGATTGACCAATCCGCAAAATTTCTGTTGCATCTGAAAGTAGAAACTCGCCCGATTACAACACTATGCGTACTTTTCCCCTAGGCCGTTCTAGTTATTCGTTTCGAGCATCAGAACTGCGAAAATTTTGAGTTTCTCAAGCGTTTCTTACTTCCAAACTGCCATATCTCGCGAACGGATTGACCAATCCGCAAAATTTCTGTTGCATCTGAAGGTAGAAACTCGCCCGATTACAACGGTATGCGTACTTTTCCCCTAGGCCGTTCTAGTTATTCGTTTCGAGCATCAGAACTGCGAAAATTTTGAGTTTCTCAAGCGTTTCTTACCTCCAAACTGCCATATCTCGCGAACGGATTGACCAATCCGCAAAATTTCTGTTGCATCTGAAAGTAGAAACTCGCCCGATTACAACACTATGCGTACTTTTCCCCTAGGCCGTTCTAGTTATTCGTTTCGAGCATCAGAACTGCGAAAATTTTGAGTTTCTCAAGCGTTTCGTACATCCAAACTGCCATATCTCGCGAACGGATTGACCAATCCGCAAAATTTCTGATGCATCTGAAAGTAGAAACTCGCCCGATTACAACGGTATGCGTACGTTTCCCCTAGGCCGTTCTGGTTATTCGTTTCGAGCATCAGATCTGTGAAAATTTTGAGTTTCTCAACCGTTTCTTACCTCCGAACTGCCATATCTCGCGAACGGATTGACCAATCCGCAAAATTTCTGTTGCATCTGAAAGTAGAAACTCGCCCGATTACAACGGTGTGGGTACTTTTCCCCTAGGCCGTTCTAGTTATGTTTGTCGAGCATCAGAACTGCGAAAATTTTGAGTTTCTCGAGCGTTTCTTACCTCCAAACTGCCATATCTCGCGAACGGATTGACCAATCCGCAAAATTTCTGTTGCATCTGAAAGTAGAAACTCGCCCGATTACAACTGTATGCGTACTTTTCCCCTAGGCCGTTCTAGTTATGCTTGTCGAGCATCAGAACTGCGAAAATTTTGAGTTTCTCAAGCGTTTCTTACCTCCAAACTGCCATATCTCGCGAACGGATAGACCAATCCGCAAAATTTCTGTTGCATCTGAAAGTAGAAACTCGCCCAATTGAAACGGTATGTTTGCTTTTCTCCTGGGCCATTCTTGTTTTTCGTTTCGAGCATCAGAACTGCGAAAATTTTGAGTTTCTCGAGCGTTTCTTACCTCCAAACTGCCATATCTCGCGAACGGATTGACCAATCCGCAAAATTTCTGTTGCATCTGAAAGTAGAAACTCGCCCGAATACAACACTATGCGTACTTTCCCCCTAGGCCGTTCTAGTTATTCGTTTCGAGCATCAGAACTGCGAAAATTTTGAGTTTCTCAAGCGTTTCTTACTTCCAAACTGCCATATCTCGCGAACGGATTGACCAATCCGCAAAATTTCTGTTGCATCTGAAGGTAGAAACTCGCCTGATTACAAAGGTATGCGTACTTTTCCCCTAGGCCGTTCTAGTTATGCTTGTCGAGCATCAGAACTGCGAAAATTTTGAGTTTCTCAAGCGTTTCTTACCTCCAAACTGCCATATCTCGCGAACGGTTTGACGAATCCGCAAAATTTCTGTTGCATCTGAAAGTAGAAACTCGCCCGATTACAACTGTATGCGTGCTTTTCCCCTAGGCCGTTCTAGTTATGCTTGTCGAGCATCAGAACTGCGAAAATTTTGAGTTTCTCAAGCGTTTCTTACTTCCAAACTGCCATATCTCGCGAACGGATTGACCAATCCGCAAAATTTCTGTTGCATCTGAAGGTAGAAACTCGCCCGATTACAACGGTATGCGTACTTTTCCCCTAGGCCGTTCTAGTTATTTGTTTCGAGCATCAGAACTGCGAAAATTTTGAGTTTCTCAAGCGTTTCTTACATCCAAACTGCCATATCTCGCGAACGGATTGACCAATCCGCAAAATTTCTGTTGCATCTAAAAGTATAAACTCGCCCGATTACAACGGTGTGCGTACTTTTCCCCTAGGCCGTTCTAGTTATGCTTGTCGAGCATCAGAACTGCGAAAATTTTGAGTTTCTCGAGCGTTTCTTACCTCCGAACTGCCATATCTCGCGAACGGATTGACCAATCCGCAAAATTTCTGTTGCATCTGAAAGTAGAAACTCGCCCGATTACAACGGTGTGCGTACTTTTCCCCTAGGCCGTTCTAGTTATGTTTGTCGAGCATCAGAACTGCGAAAATTTTGAGTTTCTCGAGCGTTTCTTACCTCCAAACTGCCATATCTCGCGAACGGATTGACCAATCCGCAAAATTTCTGTTGCATCTGAAAGTAGAAACTCGCCCAATTGAAACGGTATGTTTGCTTTTCTCCTGGGCCATTCTTGTTATTCGTTTCGAGCATCAGGACTGTGCAAATTTTGAGTTTCTCAGCCGTTTCTTACCTCCAAACTGCCATATCTCGCGAACGGATTTTCCAATCCGCAAAATTTCTGTTGCATCTGAAAGTAGGATCTCGTCCGATTACAACGGTATGCGTACTTTTCCCCTAGGCCGTTCTAGTTATTCGTTTCGAGCATCAGAACTGTGAAAATTTTTAGTTTCTCAAGCGTTTCTTACTTCCAAACTGCCATATCTCGCGAACGGATTGACCAATCCGTAATATTTCTGTTGCATCTGAAAGTAGAAACTCGCCCGATTACAAAGGTATGCGTACTTTTCCCCTAGGCCGTTCTAGTTATGCTTGTCGAGCATCAGAACTGCGAAAATTTTGAGTTTCTCAAGCGTTTCTTACCTCCAAACTGCCATATCTCGCGAACGGTTTGACGAATCCGCAAAATTTCTGTTGCATCTGAAAGTAGAAACTCGCCCGATTACAACTGTATGCGTACTTTTCCCCTAGCCCGTTCTAGTTATTCGTTTCGAGCAACAGAACTGCGAAAATTTTGAGTTTCTCAAGCGTTTCTTACATCCAAACTGCCATATGTCGCGAACGGATTGACCAATCCGCAAAATTTCTGTTGCATCTGAAAGTAGAAACTAGCCCGATTACAACGGTATGCGTACTTTTCCCTTAGGCCGTTCTAGTGATTCGTTTCGAGCATCAGAACTGCGAAAATTTTGAGTTTCTCAAGCGTTTCTTACCTCCAAACTGCCATATCTCGCGAACGGATTGACCAATCCGCAAAATTTCTGTTGCATCTGAAAGTAGAAACTCGCCCGATTACAACGGTATGCGTACTTTTCCCCTAGCCCGTGCTAGTTATTCGTTTCGAGCATCAGAACTGCGAAAATTTTGAGTTTCTCAAGCGTTTCTTACTTCCAAACTGCCATATCTCGCGAACGGATTGACCAATCCGCAAAATTTCTGTTGCATCTGAAGGTAGAAACTCGCCCGATTACAACGGTATGCGTACTTTTCCCCTAGGCCGTTCTAGTTATTTGTTTCGAGCATCAGAACTGCGAAAATTTTGAGTTTCTCAAGCGTTTCTTACATCCAAACTGCCATATCTCGCGAACGGATTGACCAATCCGCAAAATTTCTGTTGCATCTGAAAGTAGGATCTCGTCCGATTACAACGGTATGCGTACTTTTCCCCTAGGCCGTTCTAGTTATTCGTTTCGAGCATCAGAACTGTGAAAATTTTTAGTTTCTCAAGCGTTTCTTACTTCCAAACTGCCATATCTCGCGAACGGATTGACCAATCCGTAATATTTCTGTTGCATCTGAAAGTAGAAACTCGCCCGATTACAAAGGTATGCGTACTTTTCCCCTAGGCCGTTCTAGTTATGCTTGTCGAGCATCAGAACTGCGAAAATTTTGAGTTTCTCAAGCGTTTCTTACCTCCAAACTGCCATATCTCGCGAACGGTTTGACGAATCCGCAAAATTTCTGTTGCATCTGAAAGTAGAAACTCGCCCGATTACAACTGTATGCGTACTTTTCCCCTAGCCCGTTCTAGTTATTCGTTTCGAGCAACAGAACTGCGAAAATTTTGAGTTTCTCAAGCGTTTCTTACATCCAAACTGCCATATGTCGCGAACGGATTGACCAATCCGCAAAATTTCTGTTGCATCTGAAAGTAGAAACTAGCCCGATTACAACGGTATGCGTACTTTTCCCTTAGGCCGTTCTAGTGATTCGTTTCGAGCATCAGAACTGCGAAAATTTTGAGTTTCTCAAGCGTTTCTTACCTCCAAACTGCCATATCTCGCGAACGGATTGACCAATCCGCAAAATTTCTGTTGCATCTGAAAGTAGAAACTCGCCCGATTACAACGGTATGCGTACTTTTCCCCTAGCCCGTGCTAGTTATTCGTTTCGAGCAACAGAACTGCGAAAATTTTGAGTTTCTCAAGCGTTGCTTACCTCCAAACTGTCATATCTCGCGAACGGATTGACCAATCCGCAAAATTTCTGTTGCATCTGAAAGTATAAACTCGCCCGATTACAACGGTGTGCGTACTTTTCCCCTAGGCCGTTCTAGTTATGCTTGTCGAGCATCAGAACTGCGAAAATTTTGAGTTTCTCAAGCGTTTCTTACCTCCAAACTGCCATATCTCGCGAACGGTTTGACGAATCCGCAAAATTTCTGTTGCATCTGAAAGTAGAAACTCGCCCGATTACAACTGTATGCGTGCTTTTCCCCTAGGCCGTTCTAGTTATGCTTGTCGAGCATCAGAACTGCGAAAATTTTGAGTTTCTCAAGCGTTTCTTACTTCCAAACTGCCATATCTCGCGAACGGATTGACCAATCCGCAAAATTTCTGTTGCATCTGAAGGTAGAAACTCGCCCGATTACAACGGTATGCGTACTTTTCCCCTAGGCCGTTCTAGTTATTTGTTTCGAGCATCAGAACTGCGAAAATTTTGAGTTTCTCAAGCGTTTCTTACATCCAAACTGCCATATCTCGCGAACGGATTGACCAATCCGCAAAATTTCTGTTGCATCTAAAAGTATAAACTCGCCGATTACAACGGTGTGCGTACTTTTCCCCTAGGCCGTTCTAGTTATGCTTGTCGAGCATCAGAACTGCGAAAATTTTGAGTTTCTCGATCGTTTCTTACCTCCGAACTGCCATATCTCGCGAACGGATTGACCAATCCGCAAAATTTCTGTTGCATCTGAAAGTAGAATCTCGCCCGATTACAACGGTGTGCGTACTTTTCCCCTAGGCCGTTCTAGTTATGTTTGTCGAGCATCAGAACTGCGAAAATTTTGAGTTTCTCGAGCGTTTCTTACCTCCAAACTGCCATATCTCGCGAACGGATTGACCAATCCGCAAAATTTCTGTTGCATCTGAAAGTAGAAATTCGCCCGATTACAACTGTATGCGTACTTTTCCCCTAGGCCGTTCTAGTTATGCTTGTCGAGCATCAGAACTGCGAAAATTTTGAGTTTCTCAAGCGTTTCGTACCTCCAAACTGCCATATCTCGCGAACGGATTGACCAATCCGCAAAATTTCTGATGCATCTGAAAGTAGAAACTCGCCCGATTACAACGGTATGCGTACGTTTCCCCTAGGCCGTTCTGGTTATTCGTTTTGAGCATCAGAACTGTGAAAATTTTGAGTTTCTCAACCGTTTCTTACCTCCGAACTGCCATATCTCGCGAACGGATTGACCAATCCGCAAAATTTCTGTTGCATCTGAAAGTAGAAACTCGCCCGATTACAACGGTGTGCGTACTTTTCCCCTAGGCCGTTCTAGTTATGTTTGTCGAGCATCAGAACTGCGAAAATTTTGAGTTTCTCGAGCGTTTCTTACTTCCAAACTGCCATATCTCGCGAACGGATTGACCAATCCGCAAAACTTCTGTTGCATCTGAAAGTAGAAACTCGCCCGATTACAACTGTATGCGTACTTTTCCCCTAGGCCGTTCTAGTTATGCTTGTCGAGCATCAGAACTGCGAAAATTTTGAGTTTCTCAAGCGTTTCTTACCTCCAAACTGCCATATCTCGCGAACGGATAGACCAATCCGCAAAATTTCTGTTGCATCTGAAAGTATAAACTCGCCCGATTACAACGGTGTGCGTACTTTTCCCCTAGGCCGTTCTAGTTATGCTTGTCGAGCATCAGAACTGTGCAAATTTTGAGTTTCTCAGCCGTTTCTTACCTCCAAACTGCCATATCTCGCGAACGGATTTTCCAATCCGCAAAATTTCTGTTGCATCTGAAAGTAGGATCTCGTCCGTTTACAACGGTATGCGTACTTTTCCCCTAGGCCGTTCTAGTTATTCGTTTCGAGCATCAGAACTGTGAAAATTTTTAGTTTCTCAAGCGTTGCTTACCTCCAAACTGCCATATCTCGCGAACGGATTGACCAATCCGCAAAATTTCTGTTGCATCTGAAAGTATAAACTCGCCCGATTACAACGGTGTGCGTACTTTTCCCCTAGGCCGTTCTAGTTATGCTTGTCGAGCATCAGAACTGCGAAAATTTTGAGTTTCTCGAGCGTTTCTTACCTCCAAACTGCCATATCTCGCGAACGGTTTGACGAATCCGCAAAATTTCTGTTGCATCTGAAAGTAGAAACTCGCCCGATTACAACTGTATGCGTACTTTTCCCCTAGCCCGTTCTAGTTATTCGTTTCGAGCAACAGAACTGCGAAAATTTTGAGTTTCTCAAGCGTTTCTTACATCCAAACTGCCATATGTCGCGAACGGATTGACCAATCCGCAAAATTTCTGTTGCATCTGAAAGTAGAAACTCGCCCGATTACAACGGTATGCGTACTTTTCCCCTAGCCCGTTCTAGTGATTCGTTTCGAGCAACAGAACTGCGAAAATTTTGAGTTTCTCAAGCGTTGCTTACCTCCAAACTGTCATATCTCGCGAACGGATTGACCAATCCGCAAAATTTCTGTTGCATCTGAAAGTATAAACTCGCCCGATTACAACGGTGTGCGTACTTTTCCCCTAGGCCGTTCTAGTTATGCTTGTCGAGCATCAGAACTGCGAAAATTTTGAGTTTCTCGAGCGTTTCTTACCTCCAAACTGCCATATCTCGCGAACGGATTGACCAATCCGCAAAATTTCTGTTGCATCTGAAAGTAGAAACTCGCCCGAATACAACACTATGCGTACTTTCCCCCTAGGCCGTTCTAGTTATTCGTTTCGAGCATCAGAACTGCGAAAATTTTGAGTTTCTCAAGCGTTTCTTACTTCCAAACTGAAATATCTCGCGAACGGATTGACCAATCCGCAAAATTTCTGTTGCATCTGAAGGTAGAAACTCGCCCGATTACAACGGTATGCGTACTTTTCCCCTAGGCCGTTCTAGTTATTTGTTTCGAGCATCAGAACTGCGAAAATTTTGAGTTTCTCAAGCGTTTCGTACCTCCAAACTGCCATATCTCGCGAACGGATTGACCAATCCGCAAAATTTCTGATGCATCTGAAAGTAGAAACTCGCCCGATTACAACGGTATGCGTACGTTTCCCCTAAGCCGTTCTGGTTATTCGTTTCGAGCATCAGAACTGTGAAAATTTTGAGTTTCTCAACCGTTTCTTACCTCCGAACTGCCATATCTCGCGAACGGATTGACCAATCCGCAAAATTTCTGTTGCATCTGAAAGTAGAAACTCGCCCGATTACAACGGTGTGCGTACTTTTCCCCTAGGCCGTTCTAGTTATGCTTGTCGAGCATCAGAACTGCGAAAATTTTGAGTTTCTCGAGCGTTTCTTACCTCCAAACTGTCATATCTCGCGAACGGATTGACCAATCCGCAAAATTTCTGTTGCATCTGAAAGTAGAAACTCGCCCGATTACAACTGTATGCGTACTTTTCCCCTAGCCCGTTCTAGTTATTCGTTTCGAGCAACAGAACTGCGAAAATTTTGAGTTTCTCAAGCGTTGCTTACCTCCAAACTGCCATATCTCGCGAACGGATTGACCAATCCGCAAAATTTCTGTTGCATCTGAAGGTAGAAACTCGCCCGATTACAACGGTATGCGTACTTTTCCCCTTGGCCGTTCTAGTTATTCGTTTCGAGCATCAGAACTGCGAAAATTTTGAGTTTCTCAAGCGTTTCTCACCTACAAACTACCACATCTCGCGAACGGATTGTCCAATCCGCAAAATTTCTGATGCATCTGAAAGTAGAAACTCGCCCGATTACAACGGTGTACGTACTTTTCCCCTAGGCCGTTCTTGTTATTCGTTTCGAGCATCAGAACCGCGAAAATTTTGAGTTTCTCAAGCGTTTCTTACCTCCAAACTGCCATATCTCGCGAACGGATTGACCAATCCGCAAAATTTCTGTTGCATCTGAAAGTAGATACTCGCCCGATTACAACGGTATGAGTACTTTTCCCCTAGGCCGTTCTAGTTATTCGTTTCTAGCATCAGAAATGTGCAAATTTTGAGTTTCTCAAGCGTTTCTTACCTCCAAACTGCCATATCTCGCGAACGGATAGACCAATCCGCAAAATTTCTGTTGCATCTGAAAGTAGAAACTCGCCCAATTGAAACGGTATGTGTGCTTTTCTTCTGGGCCATTCTAGTTATTCGTTTCGAGCATCAGAACTGTGCAAATTTTGAGTTTCTCAACCGTTTCTTACCTCCAAACTGCCATATCTCGCGAACGGATTTTCCAATCCGCAAAATTTCTGTTGTATCTGAAAGTAGAAACTCGTCCGATTACAACGGTATGCGTACTTTTCCCCTAGGCCGTTCTAGTTATTCGTTTCGAGCATCAGAACTGTGAAAATTTTTAGTTTCTCAAGCGTTTCTTACTTCCAAACTGCCATATCTCGCGAACGGATTGACCAATCCGCAATATTTCTGTTGCATCTGAACGTAGAAACTCGCCCGATTACAACGGTATGCGTACTTTTCCCCTAGGCCGTTCTAGTTATGCTTGTCGAGCATCAGAACTGCGAAAATTTTGAGTTTCTCAAGCGTTTCTTACCTCCAAACTGCCATATCTCGCGAACGGTTTGACGAATCCGCAAAATTTCTGTTGCATCTGAAAGTAGAAACTCGCCCGATTACAACGGTATGCGTACTATTCCCCTAGGCCGTTCTAGTGATTCGTTTCGAGCATCAGAACTGCGAAAATTTTGAGTTTCTCAAGCGTTTCTTACATCCAAACTGCCATATCTCGCGAACGGATTGACCAATCCGCAAAATTTCTGTTGCATCTGAAAGTAGAAACTCGTCCGATTAGAACGGTATTCGTACTTTTCCCCTAGCCCGTTCTAGTTATTCGTTTCGAGCAACAGAACTGCGAAAATTTTGAGTTTCTCAAGCGTTGCTTACCTCCAAACTGCCATATCTCGCGAACGGATTGACCAATCCGCAAAATTTCTGTTGCATCTGAAAGTAGAAACTCGCCCGATTACAACACTATGCGTACTTTTCCCCTAGGCCGTTCTAGTTATTCGTTTCGAGCATCGGAACTGCGAAAATTTTGAGTTTCTCAAGCGTTTCTTACTTCCAAACTGCCATATCTCGCGAACGGATTGACCAATCCGCAAAATTTCTGTTGCATCTGAAAGTAGAAACTCGCCCGATTACAACGGTATGCGTACTTTTCCCCTAGGCCGTTCTAGTTATTCGTTTCGAGCATCAGAACTGCGAAAATTTTGAGTTCCTCTAGCGTTTCGTACCTCCAAACTGCCATATCTCGCGAACGGATTGTCCACTCCGCAAAATTTCTGATGCATCTGAAAGTAGAAACTCGCCCGATTACAACGGTATGCGTAGGTTTCCCCTAGGCCGTTCTGGTTATTCGTTTCGAGCATCAGAACTGTGAAAATTTTGAGTTTCTCAACCGTTTCTTACCTCCGAACTGCCATATCTCGCGAACGGATTGACCAATCCGCAAAATTTCTGTTGCATCTGAAAGTAGAAACTCGCCCGGTTACAACGGTGTGCGTACTTTTCCCCTAGGCCGTTCTAGTTATGCTTGTCGAGCATCAGAACTGCGAAAATTTTGAGTTTCTCGAGCGTTTCTTACCACCAAACTGCCATATCTCGCGAACGGATTGACCAATCCGCAAAATTTCTGTTGCATCTGAAAGTAGAAACTCGCCCGATTACAACTGTATGCGTACTTTTCCCCTAGGCCGTTCTAGTTATGCTTGTCGAGCATCAGAACTGCGAAAATTTTGAGTTTCTCAAGCGTTTCTTACTTCCAAACTGCCATATCTCGCGAACGGATTGACCAATCCGCAAAATTTCTGTTGCATCTGAAGGTAGAAACTCGCCCGATTACAACGGTATGCGTACTTTTCCCCTAGGCCGTTCTAGTTATTCGTTTCGAGCATCAGAACTGTGAAAATTTTGAGTTTCTCAACCGTTTCTTACCTCCAAACTGCCATATCTCGCGAACGGATTGACCAATCCGCAAAATTTCTGATGCATCTGAAAGTAGAAACTCGCCCGATTACAACGGTATGCGTAGGTTTCCCCTAGGCCGTTCTGGTTATTCGTTTCGAGCATCAGAACTGCGAAAATTTTGAGTTTCTCAAGCGTTTCTTACTTCCAAACTGCCATATCTCGCGAACGGATTGACCAATCCGCAAAATTTCTGTTGCATCTGAAGGTAGAAACTCGCCCGATTACAAAGGTATGCGTACTTTTCCCCTAGGCCGTTCTAGTTATTCGTTTCGAGCATCAGAACTGTGAAAATTTTGAGTTTCTCAACCGTTTCTTACCTCCAAACTGCCATATCTCGCGAACGGATTGACCAATCCGCAAAATTTCTGATGCCTCTGAAAGTAGAAACTCGCCCGATTACAACGGTATGCGTAGGTTTCCCCTAGGCAGTTCTGGTTATTCGTTTCGAGCATCAGAACTGTGAAAATTTTGAGTTTCTCAACCGTTTCTTACCTCCGAACTGCCATATCTCGCGAACGGATTGACCAATCCGCAAAATTTCTGTTGCATCTGAAAGTAGAAACTCGCCCGATTACAACTGTATGCGTACTTTTCCCCTAGGCCGTTCTAGTTATGCTTGTCGAGCATCAGAACTGCGAAAATTTTGAGTTTCTCAAGCGTTTCTTACCTCCAAACTGCCATATCTCGCGAACGGATTGACCAATCCGCAAAATTTCTGTTGCGTCTGAAAGAATAAACTCGCCCGATTACAACGGTATGCGTACTTTTCCCCTAGGCCGTTCTATTTATTCGTTTCGAGCATCAGAACTGCGAAAATTTTGAGTTTCTCAAGCGTTTCTTACTTCCAAACTGCCATATCTCGCGAAAGGATTGACCAATCCGCAAAATTTCTGTTGCATCTGAAGGTCGAAACTCGCCCGATTACAACGGTATGCGTACTTTTCCCCTAGGCCGTTCTAGTTATTCGTTTCGAGCATCAGAACTGCGAAAATTTTGAGTTTCTCAAGCGTTTCTTACCTCCAAACTGCCATACCTCGCGAACGGATTGACCAATCCGCAAAATTTCTGTTGCATCTGAAAGTAGAAACTCGCCCGATTACAACACTATGCGTACTTTTCCCCTAGGCCGTTCTAGTTATTCGTTTCGAGCATCAGAACTGCGAAAATTTTGAGTTTCTCAAGCGTTTCTTACTTCCAAACTGCCATATCTCGCGAACGGATTGACCAATCCGCAAAATTTCTGTTGCATCTGAAGGTAGAAACTCGCCCGATTACAACGGTATGCGTACTTTTCCCCTAGGCCGTTCTAGTTATTCGTTTCGAGCATCAGAACTGTGAAAATTTTGAGTTTCTCAACCGTTTCTTACCTCCAAACTGCCATATCTCGCGAACGGATTGACCAATCCGCAAAATTTCTGATGCATCTGAAAGTAGAAACTCGCCCGATTACAACGGTATGCGTAGGTTTCCCCTAGGCCGTTCTGGTTATTCGTTTCGAGCATCAGAACTGTGAAAATTTTGAGTTTCTCAACCGTTTCTTACCTCCGAACTGCCATATCTCGCGAACGGATTGACCAATCCGCAAAATTTCTGTTGCATCTGAAAGTAGAAACTCGCCCGATTACAACGGTGTGCGTACTTTTCCCCTAGGCCGTTCTAGTTATGCTTGTCGAGCATCAGAACTGCGAAAATTTTGAGTTTCTCGAGCGTTTCTTACCTCCAAACTGCCATATCTCGCGAACGGATTGACCAATCCGCAAAATTTCTGTTGCATCTGAAAGTAGAAACTCGCCCAATTGAAACGGTATGTGTACTTTTCCCCTAGGCCGTTCTAGTTATTCGTTTCGAGCATCAGAACTGTGAAAATTTTGAGTTTCTCAACCGTTTCTTACCTCCAAACTGCCATATCTCGCGAACGGATTGACCAATCCGCAAAATTTCTGATGCATCTGAAAGTAGAAACTCGCCCGATTACAACGGTATGCGTACTTTTCCCCTAGCCCGTTCTAGTTATTCGTTTCGAGCAACAGAACTGAGAAAATTTGGAGTTTTTCAAGCGTTGCTTACCTCCAAACTGCCATATCTCGCGAACGGATAGACCAATCCGCAAAATTTCTGTTGCATCTGAAAGTAGATACTCGCCCGATTACAACGGTATGAGTACTTTTCCCCTAGGCCGTTCTAGTTATTCGTTTCTAGCATTAGAAATGTGAAAATTCTGAGTTTCTCAAGCGTTTCTTACCTCCAAACTGCCATATCTCGCGAACGGATAGACCAATCCGCAAAATTTCTGTTGCATCTGAAAGTAGAAACTCGCCCAATTGAAACGGTATGTGTGCTTTTCTCCTGGGCCATTCTAGTTATTCGTTTCGAGCATCAGAACTGTGCAAATTTTGAGCTTCTCAACCGTTTCTTACCTCCAAACTGCCATATCTCGCGAACAGATTTTCCAATCCGCAAAATTTCTGTTGCATCTGAAAGTAGAAACTCGTCCGATTACAACGGTATGCGTACTTTTCCCCTAGGCCGTTCTAGTTATTCGTTTCGAGCATCAGAACTGTGAAAATTTTTAGTTTCTCAAGCGTTTCTTTCTTCCAAACTGCCATATCTCGCGAACGGATTGACCAATCCGCAATATTTCTGTTGCATCTGAAAGTAGAAACTCGCCCGATTACAACGGTATGCGTACTTTTCCCCTAGGCCGTTCTAGTTATGCTTGTCGAGCATCAGAACTGCGAAAATTTTGAGTTTCTCAAGCGTTTCTTACCTCCAAACTGCCATATCTCGCGAACGGATTGACCAATCCGCAAAATTTCTGTTGCATCTGAAAGTAGAAACTCGCCCGATTACAACGGTATGCGTCCTTTTCCCCTAGGCCGTTCTAGTTATTCGTTTCGAGCATCAGAACTGCGAAAATTTTGAGTTTCTCAAGCGTTTCTCACCTACAAACTGCCACATCTCGCGAACGGATTGTCCAATCCGCAAAATTTCTGATGCATCTTAAAGTAAAAACTCGCCCGATTACAACTGTGCGCGTACTTTTCCCCTAGCCCGTTCTAGTTATTCGTTTCGAGCATCAGAACTGCGAAAATTTTGAGTTTCTCAAGCGTTGCTTACCTCCAAACTGCCATATCTCGCGAACGGATAGACCAATCCGCAAAATTTCTGTTGCATCTGAAAGTAGAAACTCGCCCGATTACAACGGTGTGCGTACTTTTCCCCTAGGCCGTTCTAGTTATGCTTATCGAGCATCAGAACTGCGAAAATTTTGAGTTTCTCGAGCGTTTCTTACCTCCAAACTGCCATATCTCGCGAACGGATTGACCAATCCGCAAAATTTCTGTTGCATCTGAAAGTAGAATCTCGCCCGATTACAACACTATGCGTACTTTTCCCCTAGGCCGTTCTAGTTATTCGTTTCGAGCATCAGAACTGCGAAAATTCTGAGTTTCTCAAGCGTTTCTTACATCCAAACTGCCATATCTCGCGAACGGATTGACCAATCCGCAAAATTTCTGTTGCATCTGAAGGTAGAAACTCGCCCGATTACAACGGTATGCGTACTTTTCCCCTAGCCCGTTCTAGTTATTCGTTTCGAGCATCAGAACTGCGAAAATTTTGAGTTTCTCAAGCGTTTCTTACCTCCAAACTGCCATATCTCGCGAACGGATTGACCAATCCGCAAAATTTCTGTTGCATCTGAAAGTAGAAACTCGCCCGATTACAACGGTATGCGTACTTTTCCCCTAGGCCGTTCTAGTTATTCGTTTCGAGCATCAGAACTGCGAAAATTTTGAGTTTCTCAAGCGTTTCTCACCTACAAACTGCCACATCTCGCGAACGGATTGACCAATCCGCAAAATTTCTGTTGCATCTGAAAGTAGAAACTCGTCCGATTACAACTGTATTCGTACTTTTCCCCTAGCCCGTTCTAGTTATTCGTTTCGAGCAACAGAACTGCGAAAATTTTGAGTTTCTCAAGCGTTGCTTACCTGCAAACTGCCATATCTCGCGAACGGATTGACCAATCCGCAAAATTTCTGTTGCATCTGAAGGTAGAAACTCGCCCGATTACAACGGTATGCGTACTTTTCCCCTAGGCCGTTCTAGTTATTCGTTTCGAGCATCAGAACTGCGAAAATTTTGAGTTTCTCAAGCGTTTCTCACCTACAAACTACCACATCTCGCGAACGGATTGTCCAATCCGCAAAATTTCTGATGCATCTGAAAGTAGAAACTCGCCCGATTACAACGGTGTGCGTACTTTTCCCGTAGGCCGTTCTTGTTATTCGTTTCGAGCATCAGAACCGCGAAAATTTTGAGTTTCTCAAGCGTTTCTTACATCCAAACTGCCATATCTCGCGAACGGATTGACCAATCCGCAAAATTTCTGTTGCATCTGAAAGTAGAAACTCGCCCGATTACAACGGTAGGCGTACTTTTCCCCTAGGCCGTTCTAGTTATTCGTTTCGAGCATCAGAACTGCGAAAATTTTGAGTTTCTCGAGCGCTTCTTACCTCCAAACTGCCATATCTCGCGAACGGATTGACCAATCCGCAAAATTTCTGTTGCATCTGAAAGTAGATACTCGCCCGATTACAACGGTATGAGTACTTTTCCCCTAGGCCGTTCTAGTTATTCGTTTCTAGCATTAGAAATGTGAAAATTCTGAGTTTCTCAAGCGTTTCTTACCTCCAAACTGCCATATCTCGCGAACGGATAGACCAATCCGCAAAATTTCTGTTGCATCTGAAAGTAGAAACTCGCCCAATTGAAACGGTATGTGTGCTTTTCTCCTGGGCCATTCTAGTTATTCGTTTCGAGCATCAGAACTGTGCAAATTTTGAGCTTCTCAACCGTTTCTTACCTCCAAACTGCCATATCTCGCGAACAGATTTTCCAATCCGCAAAATTTCTGTTGCATCTGAAAGTAGAAACTCGTCCGATTACAACGGTATGCGTACTTTTCCCCTAGGCCGTTCTAGTTATTCGTTTCGAGCATCAGAACTGTGAAAATTTTTAGTTTCTCAAGCGTTTCTTTCTTCCAAACTGCCATATCTCGCGAACGGATTGACCAATCCGCAATATTTCTGTTGCATCTGAAAGTAGAAACTCGCCCGATTACAACGGTATGCGTACTTTTCCCCTAGGCCGTTCTAGTTATGCTTGTCGAGCATCAGAACTGCGAAAATTTTGAGTTTCTCAAGCGTTTCTTACCTCCAAACTGCCATATCTCGCGAACGGTTTGAAGAATCCGCAAAATTTCTGTTGCATCTGAAAGTAGAAACTCGCCCGATTACAACTGTGTGCGTACTTTTCCCCTAGCCCGTTCTAGTTATTCGTTTCGAGCAACAGAACTGCGAAAATTTTGAGTTTCTCAAGCGTTTCTTACATCCAAACTGCCATATCTCGCGAACGGATTGACCAATCCGCAAAATTTCTGTTGCATCTGAAAGTAGAAACTCGCCCGATTACAACTGTATGCGTACTTTTCCCCTAGCCCGTTCTAGTTATTCGTTTCGAGCAACAGAACTGCGAAAATTTGGAGTTTCTCAATCGTTTCTTACCTCCAAACTGCCATATCTCGCGAACGGATTGACCAATCCGCAAAATTTCTGTTGCATCTGAAAGTAGAAACTCGTCCGATTACAACTGTATTCGTACTTTTCCCCTAGCCCGTTCTAGTTATTCGTTTCGAGCAACAGAACTGCGAAAATTTTGAGTTTCTCAAGCGTTGCTTACCTCCAAACTGCCATATCTCGCGAACGGATTGACCAATCCGCAAAATTTCTGTTGCATCTGAAGGTAGAAGCTCGCCCGATTACAACGGTATGCGTACTTTTCCCCTAGGCCGTTCTAGTTATTCGTTTCGAGCATCAGAACTGCGAAAATTTTGAGTTTTTCAAGCGTTGCTTACCTCCAAACTGCCATATCTCGCGAACGGATTGACCAATCCGCAAAATTTCTGTTGCATCTGAAAGTAGATACTCGCCCGATTACAACGGTATGAGTACTTTTCCCCTAGGCCGTTCTAGTTATTCGTTTCTAGCATTAGAAATGTGAAAATTCTGAGTTTCTCAAGCGTTTCTTACCTCCAAACTGCCATATCTCGCGAACGGATAGACCAATCCGCAAAATTTCTGTTGCATCTGAAAGTAGAAACTCGCCCAATTGAAACGGTATGTGTGCTTTTCTCCTGGGCCATTCTAGTTATTCGTTTCGAGCATCAGAACTGTGCAAATTTTGAGCTTCTCAACCGTTTCTTACCTCCAAACTGCCATATCTCGCGAACAGATTTTCCAATCCGCAAAATTTCTGTTGCATCTGAAAGTAGAAACTCGTCCGATTACAACGGTATGCGTACTTTTCCCCTAGGCCGTTCTAGTTATTCGTTTCGAGCATCAGAACTGTGAAAATTTTTAGTTTCTCAAGCGTTTCTTTCTTCCAAACTGCCATATCTCGCGAACGGATTGACCAATCCGCAATATTTCTGTTGCATCTGAAAGTAGAAACTCGCCCGATTACAACGGTATGCGTACTTTTCCCCTAGGCCGTTCTAGTTATGCTTGTCGAGCATCAGAACTGCGAAAATTTTGAGTTTCTCAAGCGTTTCTTACCTCCAAACTGCCATATCTCGCGAACGGTTTGAAGAATCCGCAAAATTTCTGTTGCATCTGAAAGTAGAAACTCGCCCGATTACAACTGTATGCGTACTTTTCCCCTAGCCCGTTCTAGTTATTCGTTTCGAGCAACAGAACTGCGAAAATTTTGAGTTTCTCAAGCGTTGCTTACCTCCAAACTGCCATATCTCGCGAACGGATTGACCAATCCGCAAAATTTCTGTTGCATCTGAAAGTAGAAACTCGCCCGACTACAACGGTGTGCGTACTTTTCCCCTAGGCCGTTCTAGTTATGCTTGTCGAGCATCAGAACTGCGAAAATTTTGAGTTTCTCGAGCGCTTCTTACCTCCAAACTGCCATATCTCGCGAACGGATTGACCAATCCGCAAAATTTCTGTTGCATCTGAAAGTAGAAACTCGCCCGATTACAACACTATGCGTACTTTTCCCCTAGGCCGTTCTAGTTATTCGTTTCGAGAATCAGAACTGCGAAAATTTTGAGTTTCTCAAGCGTTTCTCACCTACAAACTACCACATCTCGCGAACGGATTGTCCAATCCGCAAAATTTCTGATGCATCTGAAAGTAGAAACTCGCCCGATTACAACGGTGTGCGTACTTTTCCCGTAGGCCGTTCTTGTTATTCGTTTCGAGCATCAGAACCGCGAAAATTTTGAGTTTCTCAAGCGTTTCTTACATCCAAACTGCCATATCTCGCGAACGGATTGACCAATCCGCAAAATTTCTGTTGCATCTGAAAGTAGAAACTCGCCCGATTACAACGGTATGCGTACTTTTCCCCTAGGCCGTTCTAGTTATTCGTTTCGAGCATCAGAACTGCGAAAATTTTGAGTTTCTCAAGCGTTTCTTACATCCAAACTGCCATATCTCGCGAACGGATTGACCAATCCGCAAAATTTCTGTTGCATCTGAAAGTAGAAACTCGCCCGATTACAATGGTATGCGTACTTTTCCCCTAGCCCGTTCTAGTTATTCGTTTCGAGCAACAGAACTGCGAAAATTTTGAGTTTCTCAAGCGTTGCTTACCTCCAAACTGCCATATCTCGCGAACGGATTGACCAATCCGCAAAATTTCTGTTGCATCTGAAAGTAGAAACTCGCCCGATTACAACGGTGTGCGTACTTTTCCCCTAGGCCGTTCTAGTTATGCTTGTCGAGCATCAGAACTGCGAAAATTTTGAGTTTCTCGAGCGCTTCTTACCTCCAAACTGCCATATCTCGCGAACGGATTGACCAATCCGCAAAATTTCTGTTGCATCTGAAAGTAGAAACTCGCCCGATTACAACACTATGCGTACTTTTCCCCTAGGCCGTTCTAGTTATTCGTTTCAAGCATCAGAACCGCGAAAATTTTGAGTTTCTCAAGCGTTTCTTACATCCAAACTGCCAAATCTCGCGAACGGATTGACCAATCCGCAAAATTTCTATTGCATCTGAAAGTAGAAACTCGCCCGATTACAACGGTATGCGTACTTTTCCCCTAGGCCGTTCTAGTTATTCGTTTCGAGCATCAGAACTGCGAAAATTTTGAGTTTCTCAAGCGTTTCTTACATCCAAACTGCCATATCTCGCGAACGGATTGACCAATCCGCAAAATTTCTGTTGCATCTGAAAGTAGAAACTCGCCCGATTACAATGGTATGCGTACTTTTCCCCTAGCCCGTTCTAGTTATTCGTTTCGCGCAACAGAACTGCGAAAATTTTGAGTTTCTCAAGCGTTGCTTACCTCCAAACTGCCATATCTCGCGAACGGATTGACCAACCCGCAAAATTTCTGTTGCATCTGAAAGTAGAAACTCGCCCGATTACAACGGTGTGCGTACTTTTCCCCTAGGCCGTTCTAGTTATGCTTGTCGAGCATCAGAACTGCGAAAATTTTGAGTTTCTCGAGCGTTTCTTACCTCCAAACTGCCATATCTCGCGAACGGATTGACCAATCCGCAAAATTTCTGTTGCATCTGAAAGTAGAAACTCGCCCGATTACAACACTATGCGTACTTTTCCCCTAGGCCGTTCTAGTTATTCGTTTCGAGCATCAGAACTGCGAAAATTTTGAGTTTCTCAAGCGTTTCTTACTTCCAAACTGCCATATCTCGCGAACGGATTGACCAATCCGCAAAATTCCTGTTGCATCTGAAAGTAGAAACTCGCCCGATTACAACGGTATGCGTACTTTTCCCCTAGCCCGTTCTAGTTATTCGTTTCGAGCAACAGAACTGCGAAAATTTTGAGTTTTTCAAGCGTTGCTTACCTCCAAACAGCCATATCTCGCGAACGGATTGACCAATCCGAAAAATTTCTGTTGCATCTGAAAGAAGAAACTCGCCCGATTACAACGGTATGCGTACTTTTCCCCTAGCCCGTTCTAGTTATTCGTTTCGAGCAACAGAAATGCGAAAATTTTGAGTTTTTCAAGCGTTGCTTACCTCCAAACTGCCATATCTCGCGAACGGATTGACCAATCCGCAAAATTTCTGTTGCATCTGAAAGTAGAAACTCGCCCGATTACAACACTATGCGTACTTTTCCCCTAGGCCGTTCTAGTTATTCGTTTCGAGCATCAGAACTGCGAAAATTTTGAGTTTCTCAAGCGTTTCTTACTTCCAAACTGCCATATCTCGCGAACGGATTGACCAATCCGCAAAATTTCTGTTGCATCTGAAAGTAGAAACTCGCCCGATTACAATACTATGCGTACTTTTCCCCTAGGCCGTTCTAGTTATTCGTTTCGAGCTTCAGAACTGCGAAAATTTTGAGTTTCTCAAGCGAGTCTTACTTCCAAACTGCCATATCTCGCGAACGGATTGACAAATCCGCAAAATTTCTGTTGCATCTGAAGGTAGAAACTCGCCCGATTACAACGGTATGCGTACTTTTCCCCTAGGCCGTTCTAGTTATTCGTTTCGAGCATCAGAACTGCGAAAATTTTGAGTTTCTCAAGCGTTTCTCTCCTACAAACTACCACATCTCGCGAACGGATTGTCCAATCCGCAAAATTTCTGATGCATCTGAAAGTAGAAACTCGCCCGATTACAACGGTGTGCATACTTTTCCCCTAGGCCGTTCTTGTTATTCGTTTCGAGCATCAGAACCGCGAAAATTTTGAGTTTCCCAAGCGTTTCTTACATCCAAACTGCCATATCTCGCGAAAGGATTGACCAATCCGCAAAATTTCTTTTGCATCTGAAAGTAGAAACTCGCCCGATTACAACACTATGCGTACTTTTCCCCTAGACCGTTCTAGTTATTCGTTTCGAGCATCAGAACTGCGAAAATTTTGAGTTTCTCAAGCGTTGCTTACTTCCAAACTGCCATATCTCGCGAACGGATTGACCAATCCGCAAAATTCCTGTTGCATCTGAAAGTAGAAACTCGCCCGATTACAACGGTATGCGTACTTTTCCCCTAGCCCGTTCTAGTTATTCGTTTCGAGCAACAGAACTGCGAAAATTTTGAGTTTTTCAAGCGTTGCTTACCTCCAAACAGCCATATCTCGCGAACGGATTGACCAATCCGAAAAATTTCTGTTGCATCTGAAAGTAGAAACTCGCCCGATTACAACGGTATGCGTACTTTTCCCCTAGCCCGTTCTAGTTATTCGTTTCGAGCAACAGAAATGCGAAAATTTTGAGTTTTTCAAGCGTTGCTTACCTCCAAACTGCCATATCTCGCGAACGGATTGACCAATCCGCAAAATTTCTGTTGCATCTGAAAGTAGAAACTCGCCCGATTACAACACTATGCGTACTTTTCCCCTAGGCCGTTCTAGTTATTCGTTTCGAGCATCAGAACTGCGAAAATTTTGAGTTTCTCAAGCGTTTCTTACTTCCAAACTGCCATATCTCGCGAACGGATTGACCAATCCGCAAAATTTCTGTTGCATCTGAAAGTAGAAACTCGCCCGATTACAATACTATGCGTACTTTTCCCCTAGGCCGTTCTAGTTATTCGTTTCGAGCTTCAGAACTGCGAAAATTTTGAGTTTCTCAAGCGAGTCTTACTTCCAAACTGCCATATCTCGCGAACGGATTGACAAATCCGCAAAATTTCTGTTGCATCTGAAGGTAGAAACTCGCCCGATTACAACGGTATGCGTACTTTTCCCCTAGGCCGTTCTAGTTATTCGTTTCGAGCATCAGAACTGCGAAAATTTTGAGTTTCTCAAGCGTTTCTCTCCTACAAACTACCACATCTCGCGAACGGATTGTCCAATCCGCAAAATTTCTGATGCATCTGAAAGTAGAAACTCGCCCGATTACAACGGTGTGCATACTTTTCCCCTAGGCCGTTCTTGTTATTCGTTTCGAGCATCAGAACCGCGAAAATTTTGAGTTTCCCAAGCGTTTCTTACATCCAAACTGCCATATCTCGCGAAAGGATTGACCAATCCGCAAAATTTCTTTTGCATCTGAAAGTAGAAACTCGCCCGATTACAACACTATGCGTACTTTTCCCCTAGACCGTTCTAGTTATTCGTTTCGAGCATCAGAACTGCGAAAATTTTGAGTTTCTCAAGCGTTGCTTACCTCCAAACTGTCATATCTCGCGAACGGATTGACTAATCCGCAAAATTTCCGTTGCATCTGAAAGTAGAAACTCGCCCGATTACAACGGTGTGCGTACTTTTCCCCTAGGCCGTTCTAGTTATTCGTTTCGAGCATCAGAACTGCGAAAATTTTGAGTTTCTCAAGCGTTTCGTACCTCCAAACTGCCATATCTCGCGAACGGATTGACCAATCCGCAAAATTTCTGATGCATCTGAAAGTAGAAACTCGCCCGATTACAACACTATGCGTACTTTTCCCCTAGACCGTTCTAGTTATTCGTTTCGAGCATCAGAACTGCGAAAATTTTGAGTTTCTCAAGCGTTGCTTACCTCCAAACTGTCATATCTCGCGAACGGATTGACTAATCCGCAAAATTTCCGTTGCATCTGAAAGTAGAAACTCGCCCGATTACAACGGTGTGCGTACTTTTCCCCTAGGCCGTTCTAGTTATTCGTTTCGAGCATCAGAACTGCGAAAATTTTGAGTTTCTCAAGCGTTTCGTACCTCCAAACTGCCATATCTCGCGAACGGATTGACCAATCCGCAAAATTTCTGATGCATCTGAAAGTAGAAACTCGCCCGATTACAACACTATGCGTACTTTTCCCCTAGACCGTTCTAGTTATTCGTTTCGAGCATCAGAACTGCGAAAATTTTGAGTTTCTCAAGCGTTTCTTACCTCCAAACTGCCATATCTCGCGAACGGATTGACCAATCCGCAAAATTTCTGTTGCATCTGAAAGTAGAAACTCGCCCGATTACAACGGTGTGCGTACTTTTCCCCTAGGCCGTTCTAGTTATGCTTGTCGAGCATCAGAACTGCGAAAATTTTGAGTTTCTCGAGCGCTTCTTACCTCCAAACTGCCATATCTCGCGAACGGATTGACCAATCCGCAAAATTTCTGTTGCATCTGAAAGTAGAAACTCGCCCGATTACAACACTATGCGTACTTTTCCCCTAGGCCGTTCTAGTTATTCGTTTCGAGCATCAGAACCGCGAAAATTTTGAGTTTCTCAAGCGTTTCTTACATCCAAACTGCCATATCTCGCGAACGGATTGACCAATCCGCAAAATTTCTGTTGCATCTGAAAGTAGAAACTCGCCCGATTACAACGGTATGCGTACTTTTCCCCTAGGCCGTTCTAGTTATTCGTTTCGAGCATCAGAACTGCGAAAATTTTGAGTTTCTCAAGCGTTTCTTACATCCAAACTGCCATATCTCGCGAACGGATTGACCAATCCGCAAAATTTCTGTTGCATCTGAAAGTAGAAACTCGCCCGATTACAATGGTATGCGTACTTTTCCCCTAGCCCGTTCTACTTATTCGTTTCGCGCAACAGAACTGCGAAAATTTTGAGTTTCTCAAGCGTTGCTTACCTCCAAACTGCCATATCTCGCGAACGGATTGACCAACCCGCAAAATTTCTGTTGCATCTGAAAGTAGAAACTCGCCCGATTACAACGGTGTGCGTACTTTTCCCCTAGGCCGTTCTAGTTATGCTTGTCGAGCATCAGAACTGCGAAAATTTTGAGTTTCTCGAGCGTTTCTTACCTCCAAACTGCCATATCTCGCGAACGGATTGACCAATCCGCAAAATTTCTGTTGCATCTGAAAGTAGAAACTCGCCCGATTACAACACTATGCGTACTTTTCCCCTAGGCCGTTCTAGTTATTCGTTTCGAGCATCAGAACTGCGAAAATTTTGAGTTTCTCAAGCGTTTCTTACTTCCAAACTGCCATATCTCGCGAACGGATTGACCAATCCGCAAAATTCCTGTTGCATCTGAAAGTAGAAACTCGCCCGATTACAACGGTATGCGTACTTTTCCCCTAGCCCGTTCTAGTTATTCGTTTCGAGCAACAGAACTGCGAAAATTTTGAGTTTTTCAAGCGTTGCTTACCTCCAAACTGCCATATCTCGCGAACGGATTGACCAATCCGAAAAATTTCTGTTGCATCTGAAAGTAGAAACTCGCCCGATTACAACGGTATGCGTACTTTTCCCCTAGCCCGTTCTAGTTATTCGTTTCGAGCAACAGAAATGCGAAAATTTTGAGTTTTTCAAGCGTTGCTTACCTCCAAACTGCCATATCTCGCGAACGGATCGACCAATCCGCAAAATTTCTGTTGCATCTGAAAGTAGAAACTCGCCCGATTACAACACTATGCGTACTTTTCCCCTAGGCCGTTCTAGTTATTCGTTTCGAGCATCAGAACTGCGAAAATTTTGAGTTTCTCAAGCGTTTCTTACTTCCAAACTGCCATATCTCGCGAACGGATTGACCAATCCGTAAAATTTCTGTTGCATCTGAAAGTAGAAACTCGCCCGATTACAACACTATGCGTACTTTTCCCCTAGGCCGTTCTAGTTATTCGTTTCGAGCTTCAGAACTGCGAAAATTTTGAGTTTCTCAAGCGAGTCTTACTTCCAAACTGCCATATCTCGCGAACGGATTGACAAATCCGCAAAATTTCTGTTGCATCTGAAGGTAGAAACTCGCCCGATTACAACGGTATGCGTACTTTTCCCCTAGGCCGTTCTAGTTATTCGTTTCGAGCATCAGAACTGCGAAAATTTTGAGTTTCTCAAGCGTTGCTTACCTCCAAACTGCCATATCTCGCGAACGGATCGACCAATCCGCAAAATTTCTGTTGCATCTGAAAGTAGAAACTCGCCCGATTACAACACTATGCGTACTTTTCCCCTAGGCCGTTCTAGTTATTCGTTTCGAGCATCAGAACTGCGAAAATTTTGAGTTTCTCAAGCGTTTCTTACTTCCAAACTGCCATATCTCGCGAACGGATTGACCAATCCGTAAAATTTCTGTTGCATCTGAAAGTAGAAACTCGCCCGATTACAACACTATGCGTACTTTTCCCCTAGGCCGTTCTAGTTATTTGTTTCGAGCTTCAGAACTGCGAAAATTTTGAGTTTCTCAAGCGAGTCTTACTTCCAAACTGCCATATCTCGCGAACGGATTGACAAATCCGCAAAATTTCTGTTGCATCTGAAGGTAGAAACTCGCCCGATTACAACGGTATGCGTACTTTTCCCCTAGGCCGTTCTAGTTATTCGTTTCGAGCATCAGAACTGCGAAAATTTTGAGTTTCTCAAGCGTTTCTCTCCTACAAACTACCACATCTCGCGAACGGATTGTCCAATCCGCAAAATTTCTGATGCATCTGAAAGTAGAAACTCGCCCGATTACAACGGTGTGCATACTTTTCCCCTAGGCCGTTCTTGTTATTCGTTTCGAGCATCAGAACCGCGAAAATTTTGAGTTTCCCAAGCGTTTCTTACATCCAAACTGCCATATCTCGCGAACGGATTGACCAATCCGCAAAATTTCTTTTGCATCTGAAAGTAGAAACTCGCCCGATTACAACACTATGCGTACTTTTCCCCTAGACCGTTCTAGTTATTCGTTTCGAGCATCAGAACTGCGAAAATTTTGAGTTTCTCAAGCGTTGCTTACCTCCAAACTGCCATATCTCGCGAACGGATTGACCAATCCGCAAAAT